>NW_016107438.1:5076494-5086554 GCF_001604975.1 Cebus imitator | reverse complement strand
AAAAAAAAAAAAAAGTTTTCATATATTTGGGAAATAGCAAGTATCTTCTTAAGAGCAGACATCATGTTATTCACCCCAGTGTTCTACCATCATGCTGTAAAATTAGGTACTCTCATAATAAACAGAAGGAAAGAAGTGATAAATGTAAATGCTTCGGTAGAACCAGTGGGAAGTGAGATGGTGCCAGGGCCTGCCTTGAACCCCTTGGAATAACATTTCTTGCTTTTCTTTCAATTTGTATAAAATAATTAAGAAATAAATCCAAATTCTACTTTAATTAGCTCACAAAATACTTGAGCTCATCTGTGACCCTCTATTCTGTAAAATTACTTATAGGCGTATTTTAAAACTGAGAAAAAAAAATCGTATTTTTTGTAAAAGAGTTTATTATTTCAAGAGAAGTAAAAGCAATCTGGGCCAGTGCTGAATACAGTAAACTAGGATTTAAAGAGGTAAGACTCCAGGTGTCATTTGTACCGTTCTGTACAATAGCATGAACAACTTCTCCTACCTCCATACTTCAGACTTGGAAGAGCTTGGCAGAGGCGAAAGGGCCCCTGTAGCATGTGTAGTTCCCTTAAAAATGCTGATTGATTTCCCTCTGCTTTGGGTGTGGGTCAAAAAAAAAAAAAAAAAAAGCCTCTGCTTTTTGTAGGTCTAAGGAATAAAAAGTTTTTTGCTGAACCAAAAGGAACAGGAAACCTCTCACCACTGCCAAGTGTATCAGTTTGATTTCCCCATAATTTCGTTTCTACCCTAAGGGCTTAAATGGTGTTTCAGGATGGGTAAGATTCACAGTTAATGGATCTATCCACATCCACTTCCTATTTTTGCTAGTACAAGCAGTGCTGCAGTGTGCACTGTTGTATGTTTCTCTTACTCTACATTAAAAAACAAATGAGAAACTAAAATTTATATCCATCAAAGAGAATTATTTTTCTGTATTCATAAAATAAAATACAGAACATTCAATTTTTAACTATATCTACAAAATCACAAATGTATTGAGTGAAAATCAAAAGATATACAGCTGATCTATGTATAGAATTATGCCATAAGTATACAACAGCATACAAAACAAATAACTTCTGGGATACATATATGTGTAGTGAATGTATGAAAGCATGCCAATTAGCCACAAATGCCAATCAGGAGAGTGATTAATTCTGAGTAGGAAGAATTAGAATCAAGTCTTCTTATGATCTAGGAGACTTATACAGAGGACCAAGTATTTTTTATGTCTTTTAAAAAAAATCTGAAGCAAATGGCAAAATGTTGTGCTTTGAAAAAGATGGAAAATGTGTATACAGGTGTTTTAATATCATCCTTTATGCTTTTCTATAAAATATTTCTTCTAAAAATTATTAGGTGGAACTCTCTATACTATCTCTGTAACATCTTTGGAAATATAAAATTAGTCCAAATAAATTTTTTGTTATTTAAGTTCTGGGATACATGTGCAGAATATGCAGGTTTGTTACATAGGTATACATGTGCCATGGTGGTTTGCTGCACCAATCAACCCATTACTTAGGTTTTAAGCCCCACAAGCATTAGGTATTTGTCCTAATGCTCTCCCTCCCCTTCTCCCACCACCCCCTGATCGGCCATGGTATGTGATGTTCCCCTCCCTGTGTCCATGTGTTCTCATTGTTCAACTCCCACTTATAAGTGAGAGTGAAAGTTATTAGATCTATCATCAGTTTATAAATGACTTTGTAATCAAAAGAACCAGAGCTTAAAGTAGAAGGCTGTGAGACCAGAGAAAAAGCTTAGGTGGAGGAGTGATTCATTTTGGCTAGAAGGTTTCTCACAAACAGTAGCTTCTTATCTGAGCCTTGATTCTTAGGGATAATATTGATTGATGAAGGAAGAAGGGGAAAAAAAGCATGCGTAAGAGAGTGGGGAGCCATTGGCATGTTTGAGAAGTTCACCAGGAAGGCCAAAACATGAGTTACCTGGAGAAGTGGAGCAGAACATGAAGCTGGAGAGGAAGCTGAATTTCCTAAAAGCACCTGGTGTGCTATGCTGAGGAGTGCGGGCTTTACAATGTGGAAATAACAAAGGTTTCCATGGGCGATGACAAAATCCAACCTGTTTAGCCGTGTGAAGGATGGTGGAGATGAGTTGAGGCCGTCAGGAAAGGCACTTAGAGGTAATGAGGCTCTGAGATAAAGAGGTGACCACTTTGAGATCCAGAAAGATGAAGGAGCAGTAGGAAACCAGTTTCTCTCTTCTTTTTAGCCACTTGCTTTCCTCTTCCTCTTTCTCACTCTTTATTCCTTTCAATACTTCTCCCAAAGTTTTCAGTTCCTTTATGAAGGCCATCAAATACTCCACCCAAGAGCCGGGCTATTTTTAAAAATGAAATGCACTATATTCTGTGGGAAGGTCACCGGTAATAGAGCCTCAAACTTCCTATCTCTTTTGTGAATCTTGACAGCCTGAAAAGAAGCATACTTTATCTGTTACACATACTCCCTGGAAGGAATTGATGTTCTTTCCTCTGGAGCTGAAATGGGGTCTCTGTAGAAGGAAGCCTCATCCCTCGACATGCAACCTCTTTTCATTTCCGTGCAGAGGAGCTGCTTTGTGCCTGCAAAGGGCACCAGGGCTTCCAATTCAATAATTCTGAATATCACTGTTACACAGTATTGTACTCATTTGCAGTCTCTCCTGTGCATCTTTAATGACCTTTCTTGGCTTCAGAGAAAGTGGAATAAGAGCAATCTGATCAGGACTTTATTCCAGCTGGCCACTCTCTGATTAAACCAGTGCCAGATCTTACAAGCCTCAGAACACTGGGTTGGGAGTGAGGATATCTGGGTTTTTTACTTGCTTTGGGGCCTAGTCCCTTAGCTTTTTCTATTTATAAAACAGAGGGCATTATTTAGAAATCCTCTAAGCCCATTCAAATCCTAAGCTTATGTGACTCTGTGACTCCCTAGGGTCTAAAAATGAACTGTCATCATTTGCTCATATTTTATGACCATCTGCTAAGTGCAAAGAAGTGGATGCCTCAAGTACTTGGAAATGTTTAGAAAGAGATGGTTGGCTTGTGCTAAATTTACATTTCAAGGGAGGCATAGGAAAAATGGAAGTAAATGAACTTTTTGAACATTTAATTTTGTTCAAAACTAAAATTTTAGGAAAAGGGAGCATTGGAAATTGAATATGAAATTACAGTAGCATACAAGCTTTGTCAAACTGGGTTGTAACACTTTAGTTTAAAAAGTCACTTATCTTTGAACCTCAGGTTTCCTTTCTGTCAATGAGAATAATGTTTGTCCCTCAGAGTTTGCAGAGAACAAATGATGGATTTGAACATACTTCATACGGTGGAAGCACTAACCAAAAATGAGTAATACTTATCTCTATTAAAATTGGTTTTATTTATTGATTTAATGTTATTAGAGTGCTGGCCAATTGCCAGATACTGTGTCTGGTACTAAAGTTTTATTATTCAGTACTCAAATCTTGCTTTCCCTTTTTATTTTTGATATTTGTACCCTTTACATGTCTAAGAGCAACAAGTTAAAAAGTTATAATGGAAGAAAAGATGCCATCACAATAACCAAAATGATCAAATATTTAGGAATAAAATTAATAATATGCAAGATTTATATTAGTTAAAATGCTATTGGTATATTTATATCAAATATGTGGTATACTATTAATATATATGATGTTCCTTTTGTCAATTAAAAAAATGTTTAATACTATTGAGAAACACCAAGAGAATTGAACAAATAAAAAGTGGCTAGTTCTTGAGAAGACTCAGACAAATCAACAAACATAATGCAATTCCCAGTAAAATTTCTAACAGGAAAACTAGACATTCTGATAACAAAGTTCAAATGTAAAAAACAAAAATATCCAGGGATTATTCTTATCAGATATTAAACAGATATTCAAACAATGTGGTAGTGGTGATGGAAAAAACAGAGACTATAATATAACATAATACAATTTAAAGTCCAGAAATAAACCCAAATACATGTGGGAATTTAGTATATGATAAAGATGGTATTTAAAATGAGATAGGAAAAAGTTTCCAATAAATGTTTGAATCAAATAGATAGCCATCTGTGAAAAATAAAGCTAGATCCATACTCACAGCTTATACCAGGAGAAATTCCTGATGGAGCAAATATTTAAATGTAAAAACAAATTGGTATTAGAACATACTGTAGCAATCTGAGTCCAATCAGGAGACAAACCACACCGTGATTTAAACAAGGGACTTTGAATCTAGGCTGCATGCAGTGGCTCATGCCTCTAATTTTAATACTTTGGAGACTCAGGCAGGAGGATCTCTTGAAGGCAGGAGTTCAAGACCAGCCTAGTCCTTTTTTAATTCTCCTATTTTATTCTACAGCAAGGTGCTATAGATACGTCACATAAGTCTTTGGATGGGTTTTTCATACAAGATGAGTCACTGCTGCTACTTCCCCTCCACAAATGCATGTGAGTCTCATCTTTGGGAAGAATGAAATAAAGGCAGTGTGTGCTCACCAAGGCAGTGTGTGCTCATAAGGCCATATGCCTCATGCTCTGAGTCTCTCTATGCTGCTATTGCTGACAGGTAACTCTGGATGAGTCACTTTCCCTTTATATTTGTCATTAAAAAACAAAAGAGCTGGATCAAGTATCTCTTACTATTTACTTATGACCTAACATTGTTTATTTTACCATTTGTTATCGGTTAAATTGTGTCCCCCCCAAATTTATTGATCTCCTTTTACTTTTGTTTTATTTTTTTTTAAGAGACAGGGTCCCTCTCTCTGTCACCCAGGCTGGAGTGTGGTGGCATGGTCATAGCTTATTGCAGCCTTAAACTCCTGGGTTCAATTGATCCTCCCACCTTAGCCTCCCAAATAGCTGAGCATGAGCCAATGTGTAGTCATGTCACCTTCCCCAAATGTATGTGTGGAATTCCTAACCCCCAGTACCTCAGAACGTAACCTTACTAAAGGGTTGTTGCAAATGTAATTATTCAAGTTAAAGGAGAACTGTCTCCAGAACTGTGAGATAGTAAAGTTCTGTTGTTTCACCACCCAGTGTGTGATACTTGTTATAGCAGCTTTAGCAATCTGATACAACATTGGAGAGTCATACCACTGCTGGCAGAGGGAAAATACAAATGCCATTCAAGTGATAGAAAATTATATCTTATTTTGCACATACCTATTCATGCAAGCTATTCCATTCTGGTTCTAATAGAAAGTAGAGTTCCATTTTAATAACATTGGCAGTTAATTTTCTCTTTTTCTCAAAGACTGTTTGAACATCACAATGTTTTGATTTACAGCTCAAGAAACTTAAAAGAACATGAGAAAACTCTTACTCATACTGTTATATATAGTCAGAGATGAGCACAGCATTAAAAAATGTAGCCACATGCACATAGAAGTTATTGTGTGTACAAAATGTTTCCTCCTGGATGCTGGATTCAGCAGTTTCTCGCCACTTAGGTTCTCCCTCCTAAGGCAACCTCAGCAGGTTCCATGAGGTTGTCTTGAAGATCAGATTTTGTTCAGTATGGTAGCAACTCTTAGAGTACAGCTGCAGTTATTGATTAATGCGGAGAAAGGAAACTCAGGCATGTAAAAAATAATCTGGTTTATCCAATAGTAAAGTACTGAGCATGTTTAAAAGGCATAGAGCAATTCATAAAGAATCCATTACCCAAATTTTCACATAGTGGACAAAAAGGTGTTTGTATGTGTTTCTCATTTAAAAAAAATCATTTTCTTTTGATTAGCTCTTCTGCTGTAAGGAATGTTGTTACCAAAGACAGTTGTTAAGTCTGATCTGGGCAACTAAGCCCTAAGATGTGTAAGTTCATTAAGTAATGGAGCATTATATGCAAATTAAGTAACTGAGCTGGGGAACAGGATTTTGATTGATTTTTCTCCTGTTGCAAGTAGGGACAAAGTGAGTGAGCCAAGGCTTTGCTTCCTTGGGCAGTTTTTATGTTCTTCATTGAAAGAAAAGAAGAAATGCTCTTAACACAGAAATCAAGAGGGAGAAGGACAAATCTGTTAAAGACAACTTAAAAAGGTGAACAAATAAGGTCCTTCTTGTGATTGGCTCAGTGTCTGTTGGAGCTTTCATTATAAGAATATTGGGGGAGGAAACCGCGATCTTCCAGGAGAGTTTGCTGCCAAATTACATTTCGTGTGCTTTAAAAATAATCAGGGATGTGTTTGTAAGAATTAAGCTAAGTTAGTCCAACACTTAGTAAAACCTGGTGAAGAATAACATGTATTTGTCCCTTAAGTTGGTGATTTCCAAAATGGAATGTGCAAGACAATCCATTGGGACCTAGGAGGAAAATATTATTCATCTATGTATTTGGCAGCTACCTGGGTGCCTACTAAGTGCTGTACACTATCCTAGGAACTAAACACATAGCAGAAAGCAACAACAGTTGAAAAATCTCTGTCTTCAGCTATTTTACATTCAAATGGGAGGAATCAGACTATCAATATAAATATATGCTATATTTATTGGTGATAAGTGCTGTATCATTCAGGGTCCTGGGAAGAAACAGATGGCATGCTCAAAGTAAATGTCTGAGGAGAGTGCATGAAAAGTGATTTATAGAAAGCTAGGCAGGGTTTAAGAGAAACCAAAAAGGAATGGTGAAATAGTCCAGGGGCTTCTAATAATAGAAGGAGTGGCCACCCAAATGAAGAGGAAGCAGTGATTGGTTGTAGGAGAAGGACACCCAGTAGGAGGTGTGCCGTTGGGAGAGGAAAAGACCATTTCCCACCTATAGCCCTGCAAGGGTAGTTGCTGATGGAATAAATGTCCAGGCATCTCTCCTCTCATCCTCCAGTTCCCTGCTAGTGCCTCCTATTGGCCAAACCCAAAGAGAAGCCAGAATTCAGGGGAGCCCAGTTGAATGTCATGCATGGAAGTCAGCCTCCTAGGGCACAGAAGAGGACAGAGAAGGGGGAAGCAGTGTCTGCAAGGTAAACAGAGAAACCCAGCGCAAGTGTTCTAGCGTAAGAAAGAGACGGAGGGTCAGATGTGACACGAGAAGTCAGAGAAGGACTTCTGAGACTGACCTTTGAGCAGTCCTGAAGTAGGTGAGAATATGAACCAAATGAGTAGTGGACAGAGAAGCACCCAGTGCAGAGATGGTGAGATCAGGCATGATCGGCAAGGTTAAGGATCAGGAAGGTCAGTGTGACTACAACTGAATGAGAAGGGTGCAGGCTGATATTCAGTCTTACAGTGTACCCAGTACTAATTGTTCCTAATTGTACTAATAATTAGTATAACAGCATCCACATGTAATTTTCGAATAAATAATCATGTGGTGGCATTGCATGCTACATTTTTTTCCTTGATAGGGATAGACTATCCAAAATTTTTTCAACCATTGCCTTAGACTGAGTTACTTAAAGACATTGCAGTGAAGTGATCTTGTAGAATGGCAGGCTGCATAGGGGCAACAAAGCTCTGTAGTCCAATGTCCATTTTCACAGATTAAGATTAGCCCAAGGTTCCTCTATGGAGCATCACCCTCATGTCCAGTCTTCTGTAGTTCCTGCTCAACACTTGCTTCCTACAGCATACTCCCTTCCTGCTTTATAAGATGCTGAGGGACAACCGTCTGAATAAGGAGTTCTATGTTGGTTACACGCTTAATGAACATTCTTTGGCCATGGAATCTTGGCCACAGTGCGAGACTAACCTCCTTGCCTGTGCCTTAGAGCCTCACCCACGCAGCTCTAAGTGGAAATTTTGACAAAGGAATCAAAGTGTAGAAATTTCCAACATATGTGCAGATATTCAAACAGAGCCATTTTCTGACAGGTACTTAGGGCTTGATTGAAGGCAGAGGCACAGAGTTAAAATTAATTCATGAATGAGTTTGAAAATAGGAGTTTAAATGAGACCATAATTAAAGTTTTTACTAATTCGTCTTCCCAGCTGTAAACTTTCCTATGAGTTGGTTTTAGCTATATTTAGCTAAAAAGTTAAATTTTAGATGCAGTAGCATGTGTGCCTTTAAATTACACATATTATATAAATGTTTTGGGTTTCAAATTATGACAAAGCGATAAAAATGCATCTTAGTTGTTTGATAGTTATTGCAATCCCAATCAAATATTGGGCAGAAGAAAAATCTTGCTTCCCCAATTACATATGTTAAAGAAATTCTAAGAGTTATTTAAATAGGGATAATAAAGTACTCTCATAGAGATCATAGTATCCTGTTATTTTTTACTTCTTAACAATTTCATTTATTTTTCTCTAATTGTTAAACGCTTACTAATAAAAAAATCACTGATGTTATCACTCAATATATTATGGACATCTTTCAGGTCAGTAATATTGATCTATCATGTTCTTTTTAATAGATGCAGATTAATCATACATTTTTAGCACATGAATGTATCTTTCAAAATATATCAGCAATATAGCAAAAATCTGTGTAACTCTGTTATAAGTAATAAGTTATGTCAATTATGGCCCAGTGAAGAAAATAGAAACCATGCAATTATCTCAGCTGTGATAATTTAATATAAAATAATTTTTAAATTTGATATTAGTGAGCTGGAAAGGTACACACAAAAAAGATACTGGTGCACAACAAAAGTCATAATAAAAGGAACCAACTACCATTTCAGGGACTGCGGAATAAGGGGAATGGCCTTAGGTAAGAATTTAGAAGCTGAGCATCAGAGACCACAGAACTGGAGACTCAAAGCAGGGCTTTCCCTACCTGCTGTTGAGGACTCTGGAGCTTGGAGGAGGCCCTTGCAGAACCAGAGCCCAGTCCTCTGGGGAGTGTTGCAGCTGGGTGAGTGTTGGTGTCTCCAAAGGGTTATGATGAGTCTGGTTCTAGGAATATGGAAGGATAAATCTGCAAAGTGGAACCAAGTGCCAGGGCCATGACCCATCGCTGGAATAATGCCAACAGAAAGGAACAGGAGGTAAACGGAAAGAACTCCAGCCTTCCTGTATTCCCGTGAATTTCCTGTGGGCAGAGCCTGCAGGAATGAGCTGACAAGGCAGAAACATGGCTTATTGAGCCCCAGCCCCAGCAACACAGGCAGAGTGCAGAAAAGTGGATTGAAAAGTGAGAGAACCTCACAAGGGTGGTAGTCTTGTTGCTAAGTCCCAGAAGTAAAAGAGATTCCACTGTGTCTAAACTTGAATTGAGCTCAGTTTCCTGGGCCTCTTTTACTTGAAGTCCTAAAGGATGATTAACCCTGACAACAACTAGCAGGTTGAAGATGGATCTGTTTGTTGTATGCCAAAGCCCCCCAAAGTGAATCTAGATATATGGGTTTGGTCTACTGAAGCTACCTTTTTCTTTTTCTTTGAATTTCTTAAGCCTTGCTAATATCTCTAGGATAGGCATGTTTCATATTCTCCTAAGAGCAGAACCTGACAACTGGACCTAAGTTGCTCCATGTTATTCTGCAGAGATCTGCAAGCAGAAGTGTTTGAAAGTACTCAGAGAGGCTGATAAACATCCTCACAGCCACTTCCTGCGTCCTGTGTTATCTCAGGATTTCCAACGTGTGCTAAGTGCACTGTGGCCTCTATGCATGATGCTACAAGAGGGGCTTGAAAGAAGGAGCAGAAAGTTTTAGTCAGAAAGAGATAATGACTTAATCTATGCTACAAAGTGCTGCATTGTTAAAACTTTGCATGTGCCGTTTTATCCTACCTCCAACAGGACCCCTGTCTCACATTAAGAATTCAGATTATAGTGTCATATTAAAGTGAAGTTAAACATCTGTCTGTTTGCTGGGAGAATAATTTCCCGGAGTATAATGTGCCTTTACAATTGAGTAGACATATTCGCACAGCACTAATATAGTCTGCAAAGAGATTGGCAAGGTCACGTCTACACTGTCAAGAACACATGCTCTGTTTACAAACCGCAGGTATGTGAACCTCCCTCGGATTTCAGAAGGCTCTCCCATTCACTATAGCCGTTTGGGCTGCTCTTACCAGTCTTTTACACCACACAAATAAAGGTGATTCAGAAAGTCTAGACAAGGTCTTGGGCTTTTTTTTTTTTTTTTTT
>NW_016107438.1:5053576-5076449 GCF_001604975.1 Cebus imitator | reverse complement strand
TGTTGCATTGTAAAAAGTGCCCGAAGTCCTCCTCAGAACAAGGTAGATTCTGCATACAGAAATGCTTAAATAATTACATTCTAAAGGCCAAGTAGAAAAAGGTCTGCCATTTCGGAGACAATGGAAGCATCCATCATTATTTTTGTTGTTACCGTTTTTCTCTCTGCTTATCAATATTTTATTTTTCAATTTACATACTCAAATGGCGCTCACCGACAGAAATGTGCAAATGTATGAGAGGCAGAGCAAGTAAGCAAGAATGAGAGAAAGGTTCATCTGTGTGATGTGGTAGTATTCACTCAGTATGTGCTCAGGACACCTTAAAAATTCACTCCTCATTCATCAAACAATAGAGATTGCATTATCATACTATAAACTACAAGGAATATTAAGACACAAAAACATGATTTCTGCTATTGTTATAAGATATATTACAAATGGCATCAGAGAGACATCAGATACAACAGAATTTTAGAGGCAAAAGAAAGTACCACTTAATGTAAGAAGCACTGAGGAAAATCCTCAAAGGAAGCAAGACTTGAGTCCAACCTTGGAAAATGAGTAGGATTTGAATGAGTAGGCATGCTAGGTGAGGGACATGGCATGATAAAGAAAGGAAAGCACCAGGGCACACTGGGAATGTCAGACTTCAGCCAGAGGCCAAGATGAGGAAATATAGAAGACAAGCCCCAAGAGGTGGATTGCTGCCAGACAACAGAGGGCATTGGAAGCCAGACTAAAGGAGGCCCAGTGCACCCGTGGCAATGAGGAGACATGATTGTTCTTAATCCCCAGAGATGCTACAAGCATCTGATCAGTAGATTGAAGTAAACTAAAGTTAATTAACATATGTCTTACCTCACACACTTAGTTTATTGTGGTGAGAAACACTTAAAATCTGCTCTTAGCAACCTCCAAGTAGACAATCATACATTATTTTAAACCATAATTACCATGTTAATGCAATAGATTTCTGGAACTTTTTCCTCCTAACTGAAAGTTTATATCCTTTGACTAACATCTCCCCGATTGTTCTCTTGTCCCAGCACCTGGCAACTACCATCCTGTTCTCTGATTCTGAGTTCAACTTTTTTAGAATCCACATGTAAGTGAGATAATGCAGGATTTGTTTTCTGTGCCTGGCTTACTTAGTTAATACACCGCCCTCTAGGTTCATCCTTGTTGTCCCAAGTGATAAGATTCCCTGTCATCTTCTTGGGATGGTTTGGCCGTAGCCTACATCAGGCCTGAATTTCATATCTAGCAGAAATTTCAATCATCATCTCCACCTTTCCTAAGAGTGTTTTTGCCTATGTCTGATCGTAAGTACCAATCAGCAGTTCAGACTATGTGACGGTGAGAGGTATAATCTTGTATGGGGAGCAGGAGAGAGAGAGACTGAAAGGGAGTGAGAAATGGAAACAGGCTACCTGGTAAGGGAACGGGGGGAAGGTGGCTGAAAAGGCAGGTGAAAAGGTATGGAAGACTAATGTAGCCCACCACAACATTTTATAGAAGGTTCACTCTACTAAGAGGTTTTATTCTGATTCTTTGATGACAGTCCCAGGGAATGAGATTGCTAACCCCCGTTAAGTGGTAGAGCTGACTGGTGTGGGAAAAGAAGGAGCAAACTCAACTGACATGGACTTACCTGGCACCTTCAGAAGGCCCACGTGATGCAAGAGCCTCATCCCCACAGAGTCTTCTGTCCCTACCCCAGAACGAGTCTGTGTTAATTTAGCATTTAGATGTATTTAGCATTAGATGACAAAATCAAATGTGTGCCATCGGTTTCAGTTTTTCTTCAACGAGACAGGAAAGCCTGTGGTGTCCCAGTAGGGATATTTATCCAACCTTGATGGAGCCCCTAGTCTCCAGGAAAGCTAAGACTCTGAGCTCCAGGACCTCAGACCTCCTGACACATAAAATGCAGTCGTTAAAACATCAATGGGCAGCTGAGCCCTCCTGTTATTTGTTTGCTCCTTTGCAATTTTTCTTGAGATTGGAATAGATTCATCAGCCAATTAAGATGAAAACCAGCCAATTAACTAAATCCTTATTAGCTTCTCTTGTCCAAGGGCAGGGATGCAAAGGAGGAACTCTTGCTCGATGTAGAGAGGTCTCCCGGGTCGTCTTTTGAACAATTGCTAAGTATGACTGCCCTTTCTCTCCTTTCCTATAAGCGGAGGGCTTACCACCTGCATTTTATTCCTGGGTCCCCCCGATCATCCCAACTGACCCAGGAATTCAGACAGTGGATGCAGAGAGGTAGAGTCTCTTTATCATTTCCTTGCTAATGGAAAGAGATGTGATAAGAAAATTAATCAGTTTAACAGAATACAATTCTCTGTAGTGTTAAAATTTGGCCCAAATAAGCAGTCTTACTTTTTTTTAATGTTTTAATTGTGAAAGTGTTACATGCTCATTGTAAATAGCTTAGAATGAATATACATATATGTTAATATTCACCTATAATTTCACTATCCAGAGATAACTTCTAACTACAGTTTGGTTAATTTTGTCCCTCCAGTGCACATTGTTTTATATATTTGAGGTTGTATGTAAAAATTTGCTGTATTAAAATTTATGTTAATGACTGCACCAATATTCTTGATGTGAGTGTCCCTAATTTACTAAACCGTTCCCCTATTATTGTTGCACATTTAGATTGTTTTCAGTGCTTCATTATTATAAATTATGTTCTGGTTAATGTCTGTGCACAAATCATTTTTAGTTTTTAAATGCAGCTTATTGTTTCTAGAGTGATGATGAGTTGCAGACTCTCTTCCCATAAGGTGGGGGTAGCCTGCAGAGGTGGGGCGTTGAGAGGCGGGGCCTGGTTGCTGGCAGTGCCTGCTGGGGGCCACATACTAGTTAAAATCTCATGGACCTGTGTCTGATAAACAGATTCTTAAATCCAGAAACAGGATAGTCTTGGTATATTCACTGATTAGGACCTTAGGGCTGACTGGTGATCATTAAAATAGCACAGGATGATGAATAAGCCGTTATGACAGTTCATTTTATCATGCAGGAATTGGGAAATCCCCTTTCTGTAACAGAACTATTCATGTCTGCCAACTAAGACATTCTTTTTCTTTCTTGGGATTAGAACACTTGGTAACCTTTGTCTAAAGGCTGTTTGGTGGACAAAGAATTTGAACAAAAGGCAGACAAAATTGAGAGCAATGGTGGGTCCCAGTGAAATTTTACTAACCCCACCAAGAGATACTGTTCTGTACCTCTCTCATGGGGCAGGGCAGGGGCAAAATTTGAATGTTTGTTTCTCAGTTTCATACTTCCTTATTGATTCTTCAGTGGATATGTTTTTCCCTTTAGGCCTGTCGTTAAGATCGTGTTGCTGACCTTGTAAAGCCAAGAAACCTGCTTTCTTCCAATAAATGTTAATTTCATCAGCTGGTTTATCCTATCCGTGACCTTTGGATAATTGCATTGGAAGTACATGGGCTGCCTGCTTAATCACGTAAATCTCTGGGTCCCACCATAGACTTATTTAATCAGAGTCTCTGGTTGAGTCCCAGTTGGCACTTGCAACAAGCACTCCACTCAGTTGTTGTTTATCCTGAAAATCATAAATTAAAATCATAGAGGATCACACAGTGGTTAAGGTATATAGGCTCTGGAGCCAGACTGCCTTGCTTTGAATACTTTCTAGCTGTAATACTTTGGAAATTTGCTTCAAATCTCCTTGTATCTCAGTTTTCTCAAGTATAAAATGGGGATAGTAACTATACCTACGTCCTAGGAGCGCTGTTAGGGTTAAAAGAGTTAATACATATGTCAGACACTTAGAATGGGGCCTAGAATGGGTTTAGCTTTTAATAAATATTATCCATTTAACCACAGCATTAGACCAACTCTGTTTATGGCATCCTGCAAAGACCTTTGACCCTTTAACCATTATTCTTGTTTCCCTTTCTTTGTAAACATTAATCTACTCCCTTATTTCCTCACTGAACTAATATTAACCAATGCCTCTTATGCTCATAGTCTTGCTAAACCCTGAAATTAGTGCTTTATCACTACACTAAGCCTTCATTGGTATATATTTATAGGTGTCAGTAATGCATCACTTCTGATTCCTTCTGGATTTGGATTTTTCTTCCTGCTCTTTAGATCAAAGAGAAATTTAAAGAGTTGCCTCCTTCTGAGAGAAGAAGGTATACAATCTCATGTTTGGTGACTTGGACTTTAAACAGGGGGCTTTTACTGAACTGCCATATGAAATCATGTACTGCTGTATAAAGTAATAGTGAAACATTTACATTTTGAGAACATTCTTTATAAACCATAAAGTAATACAAAGATTAGAGCTCTGCTGATTTAGCCAGATTTCTCAATGCAAAAATAAATAGAAAAGGGCAGTAAGGGGCAGTCTTATGATGAATCTGGAGCTAACGCTTAGGCTGCTTACAGAGGAAACTTTTTAGAATGTAGTCACTGCTAATCCAATTTCCTAGCAGTCCTCATGACTGTCTTAGGCATCACAGCCTTTAATACTCAAATATTATTTTCACGACTTGTCACTATGGACTGGTGTTTCCTCAGGGCAGTTTGAGTTCTCAGTGAAAACCAGGGCAGCACCACCAGTGATACTGAGAAAACTTCATATTCTCACTATTTCACACACACACAAATGTTGAACGTTAATATCTGAAGCCATTGATTTGAGATAATTTTCTACACTTGATCAGTGTCTAAAAAAAGGTTAGCTTGGTTTAGATCAGCATGAATTTCTTTTGCTGGATTATTGGGAGTCTCCTAGGGAGGCTTCAAGTTGGAGTAGGGTTTGTTAAGCCCTTTGGGAAGCAACAATAAAGGAAAAAGCCAATATCCATGCCATATACTTAAGCAAGCATTGCAACAAAGTTACATTCCTTGTGTTTATCATGTGAACTCAAGCTGTTGTCCTGTCTGGACAGCAAAATTGTACTGAAATACAGAGACCCTACTGACTAAGAGAGTGCTGCTCGTTTGTATGCATATTGCAATGTAAATATGAATAATTAGAAACCAAGAATGTATAACAATTGACAAAGCCAGTGTACACTCATTTATCACTGAATTTTTTGTACAGTACTCTATGGAAACGAGAAGTTTCTTTAAAAATGAAAACCTAAGTACAGGTATGCATTCTTTTATATTCTAAAAGTCATATTGACCAATGTCAAGGTGTCTTGAGGTGGTATCATTTTACTACTTTTTCCAACTTGATTATTGGACATAGTCTTAAATCTATTTTTCATAATTGGTACAAGGATGAATCGAATGCCCGCCACGGGCTATACTGCTGAAAGCTCAGAGTATACCATGCTCATGAACATAAAAATGAATAAAATGCTTCTCTGTTTGAAGTACAACTCATAAAATTCTTCTCTTCCTTTTCCTGCTGACCACTCCAAATCTCCTTACTAATCTATTTCCTTTCATTAGTTTTGCATCTTGAATCAATCCTTTTTTCCTATTCCATTTGGTATCCCAACTTTGGACTTCGGCCTTACCAAGACTGTAATCAAATCCCCACTGTAGATGGTATCCACACTTTACAATATGGATAAACAACACCATGTTTCTGCTATCAGGCCTTATCTACCACTTCATCTGGGGAGGGTTATAGGGTATTAAATAGCCTGAGTAAATGCCTGACACTGGGCCTATCATAAGTCCCTGCCCAGTGAAATGACTACCCTTTCCATTCCTATCATTTGCGTCATGTTCCACTAGTATAAATCAGGTTTTGACTAACTTTTTCTCTTATTTAAATTTAAACGCCATTGCCTGTGGATCTACCAATACTGGACAGTTGTATTAGGAATGATGAGAGATGAAAATCTGTTTTCATCCTAGTCAAAGAGGCAGGCATGCACAAACTTATAACATAGTGAGTATTACAATAGAGAAATGCCCAAAGACCACAAGGGTGGGGGATGTGACTCCACTGGAAAGAGTCTGGAGTAGAGGGAGTGGAAGATGGGGAAAGCTGCTTAGAGGAGTCATTGGCCTGCACCTCAAAGGACGTGAATATGCTCTATGAATAGGCAAGTGAGAAAGTACACTCCAGGCAGTGCAGCCACTGCAGACAAAGGCTTGTTATTGGAACTGCCGGAAGCCCCACAAGGTTGGGCATGCGTTTGGGTACAGGGTGGTGAGGCATGCCAAAAAGTCACTAAATCTATTTCCCTGCTACTGTCATTTTTGAATACAAAAGCTTTTTTTAAAAAAGCCCTTTAGAGATACTCACTTTTGGTCAGTTACCTTTTATAGGCCCAGGTCCTGTAATCAGGTCTTGAAGAACTTGTGACTTAGGAAATGCATTTTTAAAACAATGAACAATATAGCCATGAATAATTAAGTAGAAATCCTCTAGCACTGAACGAGCTTCTCTAGAAATCAAGAGTGATGATTTCAATAGTAAAGAACGGCATAATGGAGGGATTGGGATTTAAATTGGGGGTGCTAAGAGGCATAGAATTTGACTAGGAGGTATACAAAGTGGAAAGAATAATTAAATCAAAAGCACAAAGTAAGCATGAGTATATTGTGTCGTTGAGGGTATTGAAATGAAGTAGAATAATCCTCCATTCATCCTACAAATTGTACTGTAAGGTTGGAGCACGATAAGGATGGGGGAGAAAATGGTATGCAAAGCAGACACTTGGTCCTGCCATCTCTCATGTATCCATCCATCCATCCATCCATCTATTCAATAAGTAGTTGTTGTGTATCTGCATTGTGTCAAGTCTTGGAATGAAAACTGGCAACATAGTGGTGGCATCAAATCAGAACTCCAGGGCTGCAAGGGAACTCGGGTCTAGAGTAACCTTATCCTGACGTTGTTGTGCACTAAATTCTGTTGTGGACCATGGACCTAGCCCAGTTTTCAGCCCTGGTCTTTCCTTGTCATTTGTGAAAAGGAAACTTGTGTAAGATATTGTAGCAAAAGCTAAGGTACATGGCAGTGGGAGCCTGGATTAGGCTACTAGTAGCCAGGTTCGACATTCAAAGCATTCAAAGCTGTCACCCAGATTTGATCATTGGTAAGATTTAAGGGATGACAGATATAGATAGATAGATAGATAGATAGATAGATATAGCTAGATATATATATAGATATAAAATAAATGCCTACAAGATTACCTTCTTGGCTAACAGGAAGTGTGATTACACAAAAGTCTAACAGGAAAGTTAAGAGGACAAATTAAATGTGTTGGTCAAGACACTATATCATAGAAGCTAAATCTAGCACCTCAATAAAAAACACATTGCACATTTATTGGACAAGGAATCCAAGCGCAAAATCATTAAAAGACAAACAGATCATACATGTGGTTTTGTTGCATGTTTGGTGACCAATTGTGTTGTGTTTGGGCTCCAAAACTCTGGCAGAATGAAGATTATTTTTCTTCATGTCTCATAAAGATAACTGAGCCCTATTTTTTTTGTAAATGTTAAAGAAAATACCCTACATATACATAAATCTCAAGACAGACTGGAACAGCTGGAGATTTCTATAGAATTACACAAATGTCATCACAATAAAAAACTGCAAAAACTGAGGTATCCACGATTGCAATGGGTTGTAAGGCTAAGCTCAACTGATCTTCATATACAGTTATTAATAGGTGGTAGGGTTTGCAATTCTACAGTTTACCCTTTATTATTCACCTACTTTTGACATTTGTATAAGGGTATAATTTGCACATACGTACTGAGTGAGCGTTAGAGGGATAGAGGGACAGTAAGATGTTTACATACTAAAATAGATAAAGGACAGTGTATTCTAAGATATCCAGATGTTTTGCAGGATTTTATAAGTGCTTCACCAGATGTTTGAATTGGTAGGAAATCATTACCTGATACTGTTTTAGTGAACTCGCAGAATTTACAAAGGCTGAAGATGATCACCCATTTTCAGTGGCCGTGTTATTTTAACCTGGCATTTAATTCTCATGTCCCTGCTGGTTTCAGCATTACTGGTATGTGCTTCTGGAAGCCAAGAAGATTCAGCTTTTGTATAAATATCAAGTAGGTCGTGTGATTATCCAGAAGCGTCAGCCTGGTCATTTTCTTCAGAGTTGAGTAGGTAGAAATAATTAATGGGTTGGTTTATTGACATGCAATGAGACATTCTTATCTTTGTGGCTTTAATTCCCAGCTTCAATCAACTAATTTCAGATTTTATCTGAATCACCTGTAATTACATGGGGCAAGAAAAATTGCCACCAAAATGTAACCTGATAATGCTTAATGCAACTGTTAGACTAAATCTTGAACTTGATACAGGCACACAAGAGCTTAATGCCTGCATAAACCAGACTGTCTGTTATGCCTTACCGTGGTTTCTTACAAGAACAAGTCATCTAATTCAGTAGCCTTAACTCTGGGAAAGCAAAATATTGAGGAGGAAACAATGATGGCAGCTTAATTTGTCTTAACTGTGGGCTGGGTCTGAGGAATGAATAAGAGCAGAATGAGAATGAGAATTCTAGAGGTGAGTTCAAATCACCAACTTAGCTGTGCACTGGCTGAATATCCTTGGACAAATTACTCAACTCTTTGAGCCTCAGTTTCCTATCTATAAAATGGGAATACTTGTACCCATTTTTGGAGACTGTACTTATGAATAATTTGATGTAAAGCTACCTTCTTTCTCGTCTCTCACCAATGGTATATGCCATGACTCCATGAGTAAATAGAATTGACTATGATGGTCATTGCTAATTTTGTTGATTTTTCATTATCACTTTGGTGGACAAAGATATTCAACAAAATGTATCCTCTTAGGACCTGATTTTGCAAATGAGGAGACTGAGGCTCAAGAGAAGCATGTTTGGCTTAAGTCAGGGCACCAGAATAGGAAGGAAGTATAGCACAGGAGTTAAAAGAAGAAGGAATCTGGAACCAGAACAATGTGAGTTTTGAATTTTGACTTCACCACTTGCCAGGGTGTTTGGTTGTTGTTGTTGCTTATCTTGAACAAGTTAGTTTAACATCTCTATGTCTCAGATTCCTGCAAAACTGGTGAGAATCAAGGCAATAATAATTCTACCTCCAAGGTGATTAAAAGAGTAAATTTTCCCTTGAGGGCTTTTTGAGGAAAGGGGCAGGCACTGTCCTCTACCGAGTATAACTGAAGTACATAACCACCTGAAGACATGAGGAGGAGCCAGATAACCTCTCACTGTTTTGTGCCCCCAAGAATGCTCCAACAGTGTAAGGGTTTCCTGGGGTCACTAGTCCTAACTCCAGATTTCCCTGGAGCTCGGGTGTTTATGATCCTATAGTGGTGGCAGAGGAAAAGCACAGTCTTTTTGATCAGGACATTTTGTCATATAAATTACCATGCATGTGACCATACTCAAAACAGCATGGCACAGACACAGGAACACACAAATAGGTGAAACAATCTAAAAAGACCAGAAGCAAATACAGTACATACGGAAACTTAATCTATGATAAAAGGGGCATTCAATTTCATGGTGAAAGACAGTTCGTTTAATAAATAATGCTGGCACTCTTCACTTTTTATCTAGGAAAAAATATTAGACCCCTGTCTCATAGCATTACAAATATTAATCACTGGTATATTTTTAATCAAGTTGTAAAAAGTATAATAATAAAAAATTTTATAAAAATTTAAGGAAAACATGTATATTACCTGTAGTTGGAAAGGCCATTTTAAATGAGGGAGAAAATCCAGGAACTTTAAAAAGTAAAAAGATCAACAAATCCAACCATACAAAATGGTAAAACCCTTTAATAGCAAATACCAAAAACGAGATTTAAAAGCTAGATAAGAGGGTGGGAGAAAATATTTATACCATATCACAAAAGGTTAATATCTCTACATTTCACATGACAGCTAAAGTTGAAATGAAAAACATAAATAACCCACAGAAAAAAATATGTGAATAATACAATCAGAAGAGAAATGCAAATAACCAATGAGCATATGAGAATATACTAGAACTATTTCTAGTAGCTAGAAAAGCAAATTAAATCAGTGAGATGCCATTTTTTTCCCTGTAGATTGCTGTAAATAAGTAATAAATAACATCCAATACTATGGAGATCATGGGAAAATGGACGCATCACACATACCGATAGACGAGTAAATATTCATCAAAGTCACTACCAGTATCTTTGAAACTAGTTTGACAGCATCTATTAAAATAAAGCATGTGCATACCTTGACTGAACAATACTACCTTTAGGAATCTTTCCTACTGAAATGAAAGCACCAGTATGAAAAAGAATATCTCTGAGGCTATTTACTGCAGCATTGATTTTCATGCTAAAGTAAGATGGAAATAACTTTAATGTCTTTCATCTAGGGAATGATTGAGAGAAGTGAGGTGCATTCAAACTACAGAAGTTCTGTAGCTTTACACAAGAAAGAGCAGCTCTATTAGTATGGACATGGAGGGACATCCATGGGCATAATGTTACTTTTTAAAAAATACTGATTTTTAGAAAAGAACCTCTCAAAAATATATATATATATTTATATATATCTGCATCTGTAATATATATATATGTTTATATAATATATATCTGCATCTGTAATATATGTCTGTATCTGTTTTATATATATATATATATATATATAATATCTGTATCTGTAATATATATAATGTATATCTGTATTTATATGTGTTGTTGTAGGAGCACACTGAAAGATGTTGAATATGCCTAATACACTCTCACACTGGTTACCTCAGGGTGTCACTGGAAGGAGGAATAGATGATTACCTCTTGCTTCATACACCTGTGTATCATTTGGCATGTTATCATACATGCATTACTTTCTTTGATTTTGTTTGTTTGTTTTAAAGAAAGGAACTGATCTCAAATTCTAGTCCCCTAACCTACTGGCTGGGTGAACTTGGAAAGTCATTTAACCTCTCTGAGTATTATTTTTCTCACCTGTAAAATCATAATATTGAGGAGGATTGAGCAAGAAAAGATGGGTCAAGTTCCTAGAACAGAGCTTGTTAAACAGTGGGTAATCAGCAGAAGGGAATTCTCTCTTCCTTCCTTTCTCTTTACCTTCAGTGATGTGTTTTTGGGGATCAAGCCAGTCACCACTTAGAACTAAGCACAAATAAGAAGAAGGAAGAAGCAGCTGCTCCACAAATAAATAATCTGACAACCTCCAAAAAGCTAAATTAAAATGACTTTTCTTTCGGGGTTGAAAACCGTCTTGGATGACCCATATCACTGCTCACTTCCTGCATGTATCCAGACATTGAGAGCTATGGATCCAAGAAATAAATGCGCATGGCATATTGAGTGTGGAATTAAGCGACTAATCCATTGACCTGGACTCCCATCAGAGCTCCCTGTTCTGAAGCCAGGATGGGTTGGGTGGGCATCTGAAAGCAGCCTCCCTGTATCTTTCTGCCTGGATCCCTCACCCTCGTCTGTCTCTGCCCTGAGAATGCTGCAGTGTTGGAATCACAGTGTGATTCATGCTGTTCCCCCTCCTCACTCAACCCCTTCTTCAATGTTTTAAATCTTTATTAAAGAGCCAACATTATGCTAGACCATTTATGAATACATTCTCACAATCTTCCCAACAACTCTGTGAAGTAGCTGTCATCCCCATTTTTTTAGATAGAGAAATGAAGCCACCTAGTCATGTAGCCACCTTCACATGGTTCTGTGGTAAGGATCTTTTCCCCATAGAATAATAGCTGTAGAGGAGAAACACTGAAGACGTCAGAAGATTCAGTGGCTTCAATTCTCCCTCAATAATAGTTTGCATTCCAGCGATAATCCATCCTAGTTGTTAGGACTAGTATATCTCTGAGGAAATGCTTCAGTGTTTTCACTAGTTACAAGACTTGTATGTCTTAAAACAGTGCACTCTTTACTAGCAAGGCTTACCTTAGCACTTGAGAAAAGGGCCAGAGTCAGCCTGCTTCTTGCTCTGAATTAAGCTTTAATATACACACACCTTTATTATAACACTTACCATGTTTTGTTATAACTATTTGTTAGCTTGTCTGTCTTCCCACCATACTGAGTGTCCTGAAGAGTGGGAACATTTTGATTTACCCTTCTATCCCTGGTTCATTAGATATAGTCCATTAATTTTTTAGATGAACGCACAAATTAATGATTATGGATTAAATAGGGTATGTGCAATTCCTTAGAGGTTCCCAAGTGACAGCCCTAGTTCTCAGTGGGAGAACTTAACAATGGGCAGCCCCAGTTAAAGACCCTCTATAAGCTATGAGTCGGTGGCCCTGCATTGGAGGAAGCATTCATCAGCAAATTCAGGGGTTAACTTTAAGGCCAACTCCATCTATGAAATAAATCTGAAATCAGAAAGGGACCAAAAGCCTGCAGCAGTGGGTATTTTAAACTTGCTCATTAATAATGGCTCAAAGTGGAGATTTATTACAGTTGAGAAGAGAGGAAGAGACAGTAAATCAGAATCGGTGAGGAAAAGAGCAAGGGAAAGATATGAGTTCTTATTTAAAATGTATTCATATGCTTTATAACACCAAAGTAGAGATTGCTATATTGAAGTGGAAGGCTTTATTTGTAGGATTGAATTCACTATAGATATGTTTTATGCCAGTATTCATTTTCCCAACTTTCATTTCCTTTCTCTTGACCAAAAAGTAGGGGACTTAGTTTATTGCTTGAAAATGAGAAAAGATTGCTTTAGCTGACTGTCTTCAGGAAAATCTTCCTTGCTTCAAACAATGGCTTGTAAAAAACTAGTTGGATCCTAGGAAAACATGATTTTATTAGCACATATGTTGAAGAGAGTAATTTTTAAAACATTCAATTAGTTCTGCCTTGAGATAGAATTTAAACACACTCAAAGCAATAGGATTAAATTCACGTAAAAACCTATGTCCCCAACTGTTGCTTGGGAACCAATTCTTTTCCCATTCAAACTACTCCAAGGATAATCAAGCTTGCTCTTGGCTGTGTTCCAGTGGAAGCAGATACCTGCCTTTAATTCATAAATCAGAACATGGTAATTCCCTGCCTAAACTCTCAGTGCCTTTCTATTACTTTGGAGTAAAATGCAAACTCCTTAGTGTGGCCTACAGAGCCCACAACCATCTGCTCCTGGTCCATCCAGCCAGCCCCATCTCATTTCACTCTTTTCCTCATCTGGTTCATCAGGCTCAAATCCACTGACTTCCTCTCAGTTCCTAAACACATCCAGCTCTTCTCTGCCAAGACCGCTGCTCTTTTCCTCTGCCTTGGATGTCCCTTCCCCTGCCACTGTTAAGAAGCAGTTTTTCCAGTTCTTCCAGAGTTTACCAGCTCATGCTTCCAGAGAGACCAACCCTGACCACGCTACCTAGGTTATCTCTCCCATCCACACTTTACACTATGATTCATTTCCATCTTGTCCCTACAACATGCTTACCAAAAGCTTTGCACAGAGAGACACATATAAACCTATCTCCCATATTTCCCACTAGCCTGCAAGATTCGTGAGAATAGGAACCATGTCTCTCATTCATTATTGACTTCCCAGAACAGATGGCAGTACCTGACACCTAGTAGGTCCTCAGTAAAGATTCATGGCATCGACTCTCAGTGCCAAGCCTAATGCCTGGCACATCAGAGGCTGTCAGTAGATGCTTTTGAATTGAATTTATCTTGTTGCCATAGGACTTAGCAAATTCACATAAGCTGTATAAATTAATTCCAAATGTCTAACATCCTGCCCACAACAGCAAATGCTGCTGGCTCAGGAAGAATGAAAAAGGAAGATGCCTAAAATTACAATCTAACTTTGGAATATCTTCTCTAGGACAAAGATGTCATAAGGCCAGTTTTAACTCTCATTATTGGACTTGATTCCTCTGGTTCCTTTGCTCTCCTGACCTATTTCTTGTTTTTGGTGAAAACTTTGTTGTTTTTGTCTGGGTGTTGCCAAGGTGTGTTAATAAACAACTGGAACTTTTTTTATTGCCTGGATGTGAACAAGCAGCTGATAAGTTTTGCTTTGGGTTTGCCAAGGCTCATGATTTAAGCAGTTGAAATCACAGAGTCACTGAACATCTTTCATAACTCACTGGACCCAGAGCCAAGAGAACGTTTGGGATTTGTAATTTATGGTAAGAATGGCAGTAGTGCCATTGGGAAATATTTTGGCAAGATAACACATCACTGTGATGCAGCAGTTAAGTTCCATGGTTTAGACTGTGTGAAAATTAATTTGCAAAAAATATTCAGGTCTGTTTTGTGTTCTAGTTTATATGTAAATTAGAAGATTGTACAAAAAGGATGCCAGGGATGATGGAATTCAAACATCATCAGACTGGTTGTCCGTTAATTAAAATGATTCTTACTCTGTTTTGCTTTATTTGCATTTTCTCTCAACAATAAGTTGTATTATGAAACTAAAAAGAAAAAAAGACACGGCATTCCTAATAAGCCAGAATAGCGGAGGCTGTAAAAAATAAAAGTTTAGAAATCTGATCTGGGAGGATAGCCATGGAAACTAAGAGAAAAAGAATTCAACAATATTTCTTTTAGCTTGGAAATAGAAGCAGTGCCTACCACAGCATTATATAACCCATTTTTGCCCCTAAAGATGACATGGATTTCTGTAAACCTGAAGGTTAACGCTATGAAGGGTAGTTAAGTATCAGAACCTTGGGGATAACTGAGAGTTCTGCACAAACCCACAGGGCAAGTTTCTCACTCTAAATCTTGAAACCTTAGTTCATATGCCTATTCTTGCTCTGCATGCAAAGTCAGCCATCTCACTCCCGTGCCCCAGTAAACATGGGCACTTCCTGCCCTCCTGTTTTCACAGCCTTTATCCTAAACCATTTCCCTAGAATCCAGATCACACCACATTTGCAGACCTATTCTGATCCATTTGGCACTTGAGGTCCCTAGACTAGCTTCAATACCTTAATTATTGCCCCAGCACTTAACACTGCTTCTAACAGCACGGACTTCTTATTTTTATCTGCACTAAAACCTTGTCCCGTGCAGCTGACCCCAGAAACTATCCCTAGAGCAGCTCTTTGTGTGTAATCATCCCATTAGGTCTCCTCAGAGGCCTGCAGATGGGACCCATACACATTCTCCATCACCTACACTGAAGTATTTTCGTACCCAGACCACTCTGTGTGTGTTGCCCTGTGGTTGCATGGCTCCCTTAATATCCTAATTTTATTCAGAATAGTTGAGTTTCAAAGCAGTTTGATTTGAACCTTTGCACTAGAAATTTATTTAAACTGGAAAATAGATACTAATCTGACTCATGATTTACCAAAAGAAACGATGTCAAAAGTCTTACAGGGGTCTTGGCAATAATTAACTGAAATTTCCTATGATAATCTGCTCCTGTATAGAGCCTGCTGAAGAGGAAGGGGTTTAGAGCAGCAGAGGCTCAGTGGCACGGGGAATCTTGAGACTCCAGTTCTGTTCTTTACTCTGTCCTTTCTCACCTCTACCTGGCTGTGTGACCAAGAGTGGAGGACTTTACTCCCTGCCTCTAAGGCCTTAAATCCATGTCATGCATTTAAGTCAGATGATCTGTAAGGTGGCTTCTATTTCTGAAGAGCTATTATTTCATAGCTGATTTAAAATCAGCAATTCAGGGGTAAATAAACTTAGATACCCCTTCAGGACTGGAGCAATGAGGGACACAGCTGAGCGGGTGAGACTGTTTCTCGGTTGTTCCTCGATTGGCTGAGCAGGTGATTAGCATCAGAGACTCGGGCTTCGATAGTGAAGTGGGGATATAAAACCCTGAAACTGTTTGTCATAAAGAATTCCATGCCCAATAAAAGAGAAGGCAGATGTTCTCATAAAGCTTTTGCTGTTTTTGTTTTTGTGGGGGTGCTTTTTGGGCATGACGTTTATTAGTAACGTACAGCAGCAGCTGCCCACCCATGTTGCCACATAATAGCAGTCTTACAATCCATTTATGGGCTTGGAATTATTTTTGTTAATGCTTTTCATGGGAGTAGATGACATGCAGTGTGCACCAGCTATAACTACTTTTATCATGCAGCTGCCTTCTAGGGAGAGCCCTGCAAGCATCATAGATGTCTTGATTGTCAAAGAGGTTATTGTCTCAGAGTTTTAAAGGTAAAGGGGTGCTGTATTACTTTTGTATTACTGTTACAACAAACGATCACAACTGTCTGGCTTATGACAGCACACATTTATTATCTTCCGTTTCTGAAGGTCAAAAGTAAAAGATTCTCAAGGGGTTAAAAATCATGGTGTCAGCAGGCCTGTATTCCTTACAGCAAGGAGGCTCTAAGTGAAGAGTGCATTGCCTTGCCTCTTCCAGCTTCTAGAGGCCACCTGCATTCCTTGGTTCATGTCCCATTCCTCCATCTTCAAACCAACACAGTACTATGTTCTCTCCTGACTGACCTCTGTTTCCATCCATAGATCTTTATATCTCTGACCCTCCTACCTTTCTCTTATATGGACTTTTTGTGATTACACTGGGCCAACCCAGATAATCCTGAATAATTTCTCCATCTCAAGACCCTTAACTTAAAATACTCTTTACCACCCAAGACAGCATATTCACAGGTTCTGAGGATCAGGATGTAAACATCATTTGTGGGAGTCATTATTCAGCCTACCATAGGAACCATGAAGAATGACCCAGGTCCAAGGGAGATGTGACTTACCAAGGGCCTCTCAGCTCACTTGTGGAGGTGCCCTGAGTGTATCCCTGGCTTCCTCACATTTGCCACTTGCGTGTGCATTACTGACAAAGATTGCTAGGAGAATGCCCTAATGAAGGCTTTATTTTCATAATAAATTTGAGATTACTGAGGGATAAATAAATACAAGATTAAGGCAGTGTTTTTTCAAAAAAGAGTAGTTCGGAAAAGACAAGTTTATACGTATAAAGTAAGTACATTCATAATGCAAAAATTTTCTTAAATATTGTAGTCTTGCTAGGACATGGTACCTTCTAAAGGTGTTAAGTAACTTGTAGTGATAACGTATGTATGTGTGTATACTTTTGAGATGGAGTCTTGCACTATCACCCAGGCTGGTGCAGTCTCAGCTCACTGCAACCTCCGCCTCCTGGGTTCCAGCAATTCTCCTGCCTCAGCCTCCTGAGTAGCTGAGATTAGAGGCACCTGCCACCACATCCAACTAATTTTTTGTATTTTTAGTAGAGAAGGGGTTTCACCATGTTGTCCAGGCTGGTCTCAAATTCCTGACATCATGATTCTCCCACCTTGGCCTCCCAAAGTGCTGGGGTTACAGATGTGAGCCACCACGCCCAGCCAGTAATAACATATTTTTAAGCAATGATACGAGTGCTGATGAAGCACATGCACATGTGTCAATGTTCTCGTTTCTCCTCTTCCTCCTCCTCCTCTTTCTCCCTCTGTAACTCAGGCCATTGCTACCATTTTAAAAGTCATTAGTGACTAAAAAGCCCATTCAAACTCCTTAAACTAAAGGAAATGGACTACCAGAGGCTTATTGGCATGGATGAAACCAAATTAGATATTTGTCATCTTTCAAAATGAGGCCCATCTTATGTTGATGTTGAAGTGTTTGCCAAGGAACTTGTTCTTAGTTCTCCTCCCACGTCTGTTACAGTTGCCTGTAACAAGAAGAGAGTCCTAGAATTTGAGTATCTTTGGCAAGTGTCTGCCAAACTCGTCTTTAGCCTTAGTTTTCTCCATCTATACTATAGGCAGAATGATGGCTATTGTAAGTTAAGGCTTTATTCAATTTGAGTTTAATTAAATCTGAGTTTTGAGAGGGCAGGTCCATTTAAGGAGGCTAACTTGATTGATAGGTTCAACTCCTCCAGGAGTCACACCCTGACTCCCTCTATCATGGCAGGGTTGGCTAATATCACACTCGACCTAACGCTAGTGACCCTCCCCAGTGTGTTAGTTGTTCTTATGCTTATCTGCCTTCCTCCAGATTCAGCCTAATCTAGGGCATGATGCAAAATAGGAGTTCACGGCAAGTCTTATGGGTGGATGAATGATTGGCCATATCATCCCTGGGGGAATTTGAAGGATCCATGGATCCAGAGACTCAATGGAAATACTGAGAGGAGCAGGTAAAGGCTGAAAGTATAGTTTTGGTCTTCACTGACATAAAATTAGTAGGCTGGCTCCCCACCCTTGCCCTGAAAATGTTCTTAAAGAGAAATAGAACTGGAAATTGCCATAGACATTTATTCTAATAGATGTTTTAATGTGACACTGAAAATGAGTGGATGGTTTCCTTTGGGTATTTGTGCTCAGCTCTCAGTGTCATTTTTCTGCCTATCAAATGAACACCAAGTCTTTGTCTTCTGGTCCATTAGGTTAAGGACGCAGTGTTGAACTAAACAAAGATGAAGTCAGGTTGCTAAGCTCTTGTCTGGCATTGATTCAGGGGCGGGCTCATAAAACAAGTCGCTCCCTCAGTTTAGTCTTGACACCCCAAAGAAAAACACTTTGTGTATACTGAATGACACTTTCTTTGAAAAACTTCTAAATAGGATAAGGTTGATTTTCACAGGAGTCTTGTCAGATAGGAAAAGCAGAGCATCAACTCAAGGGAATTGCTAAATATTTGGACTACCTCAGGTATATTGCAAAGATGATGTGGACTGAACAATGATGTTAGCATTAAAGGGTTAATGATGACTGTCTTCAACAAAGAAACTGAAGGATGAGTGGGCCTCAAACAAGGATATCTGATGATGAGATCATGAAGTTAGGACTTAGAGAAGTGGACCAAGATTCAGGCGGGGAAAATCCCATAGCAACCCCCAAGGATCTCCACGGGTGGAAACATTTGGTGGTTCTCTTCCATTTTTACTGCTCTTGTACATAGCTCTGTTTGTTTATGTTGTTTCCCCAACCTGCCACTCGGGCTAATTCTATAATTTCTTTTTGTTTCTAGTTCCTTCTTTCTGGGGATTGGTGAACTCAGCTTGGAATCTTTGCTCAGTGGGGAAACGGCAGTCGCCAGTCAACATAGAGACCAGCCACATGATTTTTGACCCCTTTCTGACACCTCTTCGCATCAACACAGGGGGCAGGAAGGTAAGCCACCATATTGCTTCCATGGTAAAGTTGAAGATGGGGCCATCTTGATTCTGAAAGCTGATCCTTAGGCTTCTTCAGTCTCTGTGATGAATTTGCCTCCCACCTAGGAATACCACAGACTTCAGACCTGCTGCCATTAGATAGAAATATGTCTACATTACGCTTTTTCTCCCTAACTAGTCAAATTCTTGTGTTTCTAATTACTCTGTGCCTCCTGGAGGTTGCCTGAGGTCTTATCAGGCAACCTTGGTACCCCCATAAAGAATAGAAAGCATAGTGGCCACTCCTGCCTATCATGCTGGAAAAATCTTTCCTCTAAGAAACTGCTTTACTAGGCCTTCTTTTAACCTCAGTGAAGTGGGAAAACCAATTAACAAAAGTAAAATCAGACGTTTATCACCTTGGGAGGAAAAAAACAAACAAAAATCACCTTAGTTGATTTATAAGAAAATCAATAATTAATCTTCCTGGGGGCATCTTGCTGGCTAAGAATCCTAGCTCCTGCACAGAAATGCTGAGCTGGGCTTTGCGATTCTCACACCTAAATCCCTCCTTCACTCTCCTCCCCCCATAATGAGCTCCTCCTTAATTTGTGCAAGGGCATAGTGCCCATCGGGTTTTCTCATCACTAGAATCTTAGCATTTCTCTTGTTGGTTTATGTTTACTTGGCTATCGTTTACTGTTGAGTAGGTTGTTAAGGGTAAAACAAAAAATGCACATGCAGAAAATTGTGTTTGAAGGTAATTAAACTGTTGCTAACTCAAGAGATATGGAAAATAACATGTGCGCAAAAAAATTGAGGTTAAAATTGTTGACAGCTTTTGTTAATACCAGCGGCTGATTCATTAGGGTTTGGGCTGATTGGGCTCTGTTCTCTCTTCCTTTGTGCAGTCTGTTCACCATAAATACCATGAAGTTTGTAAGTTAATTTTTTTCTCCTTCTGATATATTGAAATATATTTTCTCATACAATGTAACTGTAACAAACACACACACCCTAATGACTCATCAAAAAGGTGCGAATGACTGACTCAGCTCAAAAGGCAGGTTTTAAAATACATTGCATGTGGTCGACACTATTTAGTTACCTAGTATTTGTGTATGGTTGTAAATATGACTTAAGAAGCATTTTGTGGAAAGGTTGTATATAGGTCATTTGGTTTATTGCTCTAATTCCGTATAAAACTAAGCTAACCTAATTATTGTTCCATTTTCAGTGTTATTTTTATAAATCCTGCAAGGAACTTGCCATGGTTTCTAAGTACACCTCTCTTTAAAGCGATGAATTATTTATTTAAAGTCATGAACGTATGCGTTTGCTGGTCAGTATTTAAGAAAGAGAAGTTGCAGTTATGATGAAATATTCAGTCATCCTTTTTTCTTGGAAAGGGTGATGTAGGGGATAATTGCATTCTAAGCAAAAGGAAAAGCAGAGGGAGAAAAGTCCAAGATACAGAATGGGGTTTGGTGCCTGAGTTGCAGAAATTACCTGAAAGGTAGCCAGCAAAGCTGAACACAGAGACTGAAGACGGGCTTGCAAGATGGTAGGCTGGAGAGGACAGCAGAGGGCAGATCCTGAGGCGTGCTGGGGAGCTGAATCCTTTTCCTAAGAGTTATGGCAAGAATTTGAAGGGTTTTTAGATAAAGTATAGATTGGGATTGAGATGAAAAATGTGTCAAGCTAACACACACAATGGATATATGATTTTTATTTTCCATCAGAATGTCTTAAAGGAAAAACGTTGATGTGAAAGAGAAAAAAATGTGGACACAGCTTCTCCCTAAAATTTATTGGGAAAGAAGAGATTGGGAGATTGTCTAGTGTTAAATAGCAAGTTATGATTTGGGGTTTTTACGTTTTAGAGGTTTTATTTTGAACAGATGATTCCGTATCTTTCCAATTCAGTAAAGTATACCTGATCCAAACCAATTTTCAAATGCATTGGAGTCTGGAATCTTGGCAACATTTACTTTTCACGATGTAAATATTTATATCTGGCACAACTTTTGTTGTCGGTGATTTGAAGAGCTGAGAACTGTCTGATGGTTCCTTTTGCATTGGTGAAAGGTAGAAAATAAAATATAGTCGATCATTAAGGTAATGCCTTAATTTGAAATGCCTTAATTTGATAGACAGTAGGTAAATCCTGTTTGCACCATCATGTTTTGAAGGTGATGTTTAATGAGTTGGAGACTTGTTTTGAAAGTGAGAATTCAGGTCACTGCTCTGAATTTCATTTTCACTTAAAGGAATACCCAACATAATCGATTTGAAAATCACCCTGTAAGATGGGAAAGTTTTGTAGGATTTGGGCAAGATGCCACATTTTGAAGTGTGAGACCAGCTGGGTGTCAGTAGGTGAAATACACCCCAGTAACGATGTGTATTGTGTCACATTTTTTCCACAAGCATTATTCTTCCTGGTGTTTAAATGTATTTTATGCACAAAACCATGATGCAGCTCTCTGGAAACCCCTGACTTGTGTTACTATGTTTATTTTAACATATTTGGCCTGACATTGGACTCAAAAGGAACAAGGGCTTTATTTACCATAGTTTAAGGCTAAAATTCAACCTCAGTACAAGAATAGCAAGGAAGGTTAGTTATTCTTTACTCTGGAGTAAACTTCTCATCCTATGCACTGTGCCTTGAATGTAAGAGAAATTATTCATTCTCACTTAAAAATGAGATTTATTTCACCTTTTAGCCTCATGCGACAGGTTGCAGTCAAAATGCAGTTCAAACTGTGTTTCATGCAAAAAGTTGTTTAAAATATTGCACATAAAAATCTTCAGGCTATGTACATAAGACATAACGTATTTGAAACATACATGAATTTTTTAATTTAGACTTGGGTCCCATCCCCAAGATATATAAATGCAAATATGCAAAATGAATAAAATTTGAAACACTTCTGATCACAAGCATTTTGCATAAGGGATATTAAATATGTAATTGTATTTTTACAAATGGCACGCCCTTAAGGCTGAGTTGCATGTAGATAAAAGATTCCTACCTTGGAACCAATCTCCAACCTTTGACCCTGTTAAATTTAACTTCCAATTGCCAAATTGGTTGGAGCTAATTAATCCATTCTAATTAAAGCTATTAAATTAACTCAAGAATCAGGAGGAGGATAGGGAGATAATTCTTTGTGGTTTCATGTTGTTTAAAGTCTCCATATATGAAGAAGTTTGATTATGATATAAATGATGTTTTACACTGAGTTAAGCCTCACTGACTGTTTTAAAGATTGAGACCCTTGTTAGCCATTGAACTTGTAAAATTTCACAAAAATTTTTATCGTTCATGTCTTTTTGCCCTGATCAAAGTACGTGTACACAGTGTTTTGTGTTTTAATTTTAGTATACTAGTCACATAAATGAGATTCTTAGTAATTTGTAAATGAAATATAGGATGAGAAAATTCCTCAGCAAAATATGAATAACTTCACTTAATTATTTTGGAATATAGATACTTACTTTGAGCATTTGATATAGGTGGGCATTGAAAGGTTGTGAGTTTAGCTTTCAGGGAGGAAATATGGCACGTAGAAACCTATCTGCTGATCTAAACTATCTAAAAGGAGAAAAAACATTTAAACTGAGACTAAAACCCACTTGCCGATTCTACCATTTTGACCAAAATTAGTTCCACCATCTTTTCTCATCTTTTAACTCATTTAATGCAATAGACACCTCAGTAGTTAATGACATGACAATTCCTTATCATGTGTTAAGTGTAAAAGGTAGGATCTAAAATTATCCACTTCATGATCCCAATGTGGTTTTAAAAAGTATCCAAGATATTAC
>NW_016107438.1:5014990-5053555 GCF_001604975.1 Cebus imitator | reverse complement strand
AGACTGTGATGAAGGATAATACTGTTTTATTTTTTGTTTTCTAAAGTTTCTAGATTTGATAACACAGGCTTGCATTTGGTAATCTGAAAAACACTTATGTTCTAGCCTCTCTCTCCATTTCATATCAAAATATATTTGGAGTTCATAAATGTGGTACATAGAAGAATACCCGCTCCCAAGGATGTCCACATCTTAATCCACAGGACTTGTAAATGTGTCACTCTACATAACAGAAGGTATCCTGAAGATATGATTAAATATAGGATTTTAAAACTGGAAGGTTACCCTGGACTATCCAGGTAAACCCCTTGTAATCACAGAGTCCTTAAAAGGAAAAGACAGAGAGGCAGGAGAGTCCGAATCAGAGAACAGAGATGTGAGGATGGGAGGAGAAATGGGAGTGATACAGGGCCACGAGCCAAGGGGGCTTCTAGAAGCTGCAGAGGGCAAAGAAACAGAAACAGCTTCCAGAAAGAATGCAGCCCTACTGACACCTTAATTTTAGCCCAGCAAAACTGATTTGAGATTTCTAACTTCCCAAATGTAAGATAATAAATTTAAGCTAACTTAAACCACTAATTATGGGGTACTTTGTTGCAGTACCAAAAGGAAACTAAAATAATAGATGTGAATATAAAGATTTTAGTGGCTTACTAACCACAAATCAATACATTATTTTTTAAAACTTTTTGGCTTTTTAATAAAATTATAGCCAGAAACAACCTTTTTCTGTACAACAGGGAAACAATCAAAATGAATCTAATCACAGATTCATAGTAGCTTAGATTTGTGACAGCACCCTTGGAAGCCAGCTCATGACACATCCGGTCCAGTGCTGGAGCCTAAGTTCCTCTCCACCCTCAGTCTTACCTCATCATTTCAAGGAGTCCCACACTACAGTAGTTCTTCATATGGATCCTGTATTTGGTCTCTGCTGCAGATCATTCGACAGCCATCTTTTTCTTTTACAATTTTAAAGTGTATGGTTCAGTGACATTGAGCACATTCAGGCTGTTGTGCAGTCGTCACAACTATGCATTTTTGTAACTTTTTTAATCATCCCAACTTGAAACTCTGTACCCAGTAAACGAGAACTCCCCATTTTCTGTCCCACTACCCCTTGGTAATCTTTGTCCTACTTTCTGTCTCTCTTTTTTTAAAATTATACTTTAAGTTCTGGGGTACATGTGCAGAACGTGCAGGTTACATAGGTATACACGTGCCTTGGTGGTTTGCTGCATCCATCACCCCATCATCTACATTAGGTATTTCTCCTAATTCTATCCATCCCCTAGCCCCCTCCCTCTGACAGGCTGCAGTGTGTGATGTTCCCCTCCCTGTGTCCATGTGTTTGCATTGTTCAACACCCTCTTATGAGTGAGAACATGCAGTGTTTGGTTTTCTGTTCTTGTGTCAGTTTGCTGAGAATGATGGTTTCCAGCTTCATCCATGTCCCTGCAAAGAGCATGAACTCATCCTTTTTATGGCTGCATAGTATTCCATGGTATATATGTGCCATATTTTCTATATCCAGTCTATCATTAATGGGCATTTTGGTTGGTTCCAAGTCTCTATTGTGAACAGTGCCGCCTACTTTCTGTTTCTATGAATTTACCTGCTCTCAGTACCTCGTAGAAGTAGAATTATATAATATTTATCTTTTTATGTCTGACTTATTTCACCAAACATAATGGTTTCAAGGTCCATCCATGTTGGAGCATGTATCCGTTTAATTCATTCTTAAGGCTACATAATATTCCATTGCATGTATATACCACATTTTGTCTCTTCTGTTGATAGACATTTGGGTTGCATCCAGCTTCTGATTATTGTGAATATTGCTACTATGAAAATTGGTAAACAACTATTTAGCCCCTGCTTCCAGTTTTTCTGGGCGCATAGCAAGGTGTGGAATTACTGGGGCGTTTCTATGTTTAACTTTTTGAGGACCGTCACACTGTTTTCCACAGTGGCTATAGTATTTTACATTTCCATCAGCAACACATGGATTCCAACCTTGCCATATCCTCACAGACACTTGGTTTTTTTCGTTGTTACTTATTTATTTTTAAATAGCCATCCTAATGGTTGTGAAGTGATCTCTCATTTCCCTAACAACTTGACAGACTTTCACCAACATTCAGTACAAGTTTTTGGAATACAATCTGTTCTCGATACAGAGGGTAGAGGATTTTGAAACCTCTGGGGAGGAGGCAGGTGGTAGAAATAATTGACCTCAGCCTATTGGCAGTCAGGAATATAAAAGTAATATACAGGTGCAGTGGCTGGCACCTGTAATTCCAGCTACTCAGGAGGCTAAAGTGCAAGGATCACTTGAAGCTAGGAGTTCAAGACCTGAGCAACATAATGAGACCCCATCTTCAAAAACAGAGACAGAGAAAGAGAGAGAAGCAAAAAAGAGAAGAGACTGGGCATCAGTGGACTGTGGACCTACATGGATTATCTCAAAGAAGCAGCCTTTCCCCCATCTTCAAGTTTCTTTGAAATTTTGCCCAGTGGAGGCTAAAAATACTGTTGTCACCAGTTTCCTTTTGGTTTCTTGATACCTGGGACTTATATCAGGAAGAGTCTCAGCAAGAGACATGGAACATTGCATGAGGATCCCTCACAGATGGATCATTTATGACCACCACAGGTCTGGAAAGGTTGAGGAGAGAGAGTGATGACCAGAACCTGAAGACCAAAAGAACCAACCATGGAGAGGAACACCTGACCTTCAGTGAGAGAAGCAACCAGCTCAGGGCAACCCCTGGGATGAATAGGGAAGAAGGCCCTAACTGCACTCCCTTCCTCCCCTCTGATGGAAAGAAGGCAGAAGCCAAAGGTGCTTGTTGAATCAGTCCATGCAAGCCAGCCTCCAAGCCCCCAAGCAAGGTAAAGTTGGATCCAAATGGACGATCGGAAGACTTTCCACACAAAGCTGTAGGTGTACCTACATGGAAATGTCCACATTTCCCATGAAATAAATATGAGCTAATAAAACTCATAATTGTCTATAAATAAAGTATAAATGCTTCAGCCTGGCATTCATAGCCCTTGTAAGACAGCCCCAAATCTCCTTTCCAGAGACATTTATACTGTATTTTGTACATACCTTTATTCCCAGTGAGAGTGGAAACTTTAAGAAAAAAAAAAAAAAAACTGAATGTCTCTCTTACCTTTTCCTGGGATCTGTGCTTTGAGCACAATATGCCCTTCACCCCACTTGCCAAAGGAGTCCCAACTCCTGCTTTTTTATTATTAAATCTCTGTGACTCCAATAATATCTCTTTCATTAAACTCCTCTTGATCTCTTTAGCTAACTGAAATCTCTCTTTATTTGATTCTTAAGCACCTTACTTACATTTATTTTAGCATCTGAACTTTGGCCTATAGTATTAATATTGCTTTCCTTGTAAGGAATAATAAGACAAATATACTATAGATATTAGCCCTTAGATTAAGAGCTCCTTATCATAAATATGCTCTCATATTTTCATTTTATATCCGTGGGGTTAATCATGACAGTGCTGGCTGATTTCAATTGAACCAAGAGTGCCCCTGCTTACCAAGAAAAGTGTTTAGGTGGAAGTCACCAATAGTTGCTATGATCCAAGGTGGAGGAAATGTGAGAAGGCCCATGATGGAAAATAACTTTGATATCCACAGAATCTGTTACCAAAACTAATCTTCAGTTATTGTGTTTTTATGACTATTGAAATAAATTGAAAAAAAAAAAAAAGAAATGTGAATTAGGTTGGTATTTAAAATCTTATCACTTCTCTGTTTTTAAATTTTCCTGTGAACCTGACTGCAAAATTTAGTTGACTATATTTAATCATTGCCATTCACAACATGTCCACATTGCTATGTTCTGAAACCTTTTATGTTTGAGGCTTTTATGTTCCTTCAAAAAATTTACGATATGTTTTGGGAGAAAATATAGATACATAGAAGTTAAATGGCAGTAACTAATTTAAATAACTATTTGAGATAATAGTGGAATAGATATTAAGAAGTGATTAATTAGCAAATCAATCATCTTGGCATTAGTGTTTTAATGAGAATAAGAAGTCGGGTTGGTCCAACAAGACTTTATGGAGGTGCTAGGATATGAGCTAGCATGAAAAGGGAGGTAGACATATATGTATGTTGCAGGAGGATCTTTAAATATCAGATGGTCTTACTCCATGTGAAGAAAGTGGAAAGAAAAGAAGAAGGTAGATCAATTTTGTCATCTAAATGTGTTGCAGTCATGCTGATTTTTGTTGGATGACTGATGTTAAATTTTCATGGTTAAGCATCCTTACTCATTTAAAGCTCACTAGTTGTCTTGAAACACCAAGAGGTCTGTTTATTTAAATTTAATTCTAACCAACAAGGAAAGGCTTAGTGATGTGGAATGGACAGTAACTCTAGGAAAAAGCAGGTGTGTTATCTTAGAAATAATGGTAGCAAGGTAAAAAAAAAAAAAAATAGGCATTGCCAGACATGGATATGAATACTTCAAAAGGCAGATTTTTAAAATATCATGATTAAAATTGATGTAGTCTCATTGCCTCGTGGAAGATGACTCTAGTGGATTGGGAAGCTCTTAAAAATAAGATTACGGTAATACAATTACAAATGATAGTATCAGAAAGGGAACTGGCATGGGCTAAAGATAGGGATGTGGCTGCACAGGGAATTTTATGAGAAATAATATTGTTAAATGGCATGTAAGAGATGTAGGAGAAAGGGCTTATGGCCAAGGAGGACCAGAGGAGAAATGATTTGTAAATGGTTTCACGGAGAATAAAGCCCAGAACAAGTTGAGGTTTCCAAAAACTGAGGAGCACTTTCAAAAGTTGTGGTTAGGGGAAGAAAGTTAAGTAAGACGATGTGTACCTCCATTTGGGAGAGAATAGAGGGCCACGGATGACCAGATGTGAGAATTGGGTTTGAATTTCAGATTGCCATTGCCTAGCAGTACTGTCGTAGGTACATGTGAGAAGGAGGTGGGTGATTCAAAGTGAACCAGGATTATCTTTGATTACCAAATAAAGGGCTTATTTAACTTCTCTAAGCTTAGGTTTCCTCATTTTTAAAAGGACCGTCATCATACTACCTTCTTCACAAGGTGGTGGAGGAGAGAATTATATGAAAAAATGCACTCATTAGGCAGGTTGTAATGCAAATTATCAAGTCAGTGACTGGCAGAGAAGAACATGTTGTCAGCTACCATCACAGGTGGTGGTGGTGTCAGCAAGAAAACACAACTCCCACTGAATTTCTCCGTCAAAGAAACTAATGTTTGCATTAGAATTCATAGCATAGGTACTGAGAGGTGAAGTGATATCAACTCTTTAAAAGACAGAAGAAGAATTCAGAGCCACCTCGCTAGTACCTCCAACCCAAAAGGTTAAAAATCAGTAGGCATAAAGGTAAAACTCTCCTCTCAAACATATATTTACATAAAATGTCACAGATTCAGCCTGGGCAAGATATTCTGTAAGAACACTACATGTGAAAAAGTAAAGGAAGTTAATGGATAATGTGCTTAGTTGAGTAAATAACACAGGAAAAACGCCAAGAGATGAATTCAGCCTAATTACAAAGTACATAGGTTCTACATCCATGACAAATGAGGCCATTGTCATGCAATACCCTTCACTGATAAGACAGTATCTGGAATACTACCATCAGTTCCCCTAGTGCTGATGGTAAGATTAGCTAATAAAAAAGACATTGACAAAATAAAGTCCAGAAGAAGAAAAAGTAATGAAAAATCAAAATGATCCTTATTCAATTTTCTCTGTCAATCTATGCATCTATTGGAAAGGAAAAGATTTTAAGAAGTCATTACAGCTGACTTTTAATTGTACCTTTTCTGTGTGGGCTGAGACGTAGAGAGAACTAGCCCTGCTCTTTGGAAGCAGCTTTGGCCAGACTTCAATTCAAAGTAGGAATTCAAGCTATGTGAAAGTTGAATGACCTTCTGTTTCATTGAGACCCTTGGCACAAAAAGAGTTCTGATGGGCACACAGGGATACTTGAAATTGTAGAACACATTGAAGCATCAGATGAGAGCTTTGACTTGACCTGTGAACCCCCTTCCAACCTGTATGTACTTTGATTCTGTGTGAGCAGTGGTTAGATGGGATATGTGGAATGTATTTACTTGCAGCCACCCTGAAATGAGGATTTAACTAGGATGTAAATCCTCCTAAAGGAAAACATTCTTTAAAGCACTAGCATTGGAAGATACTTGCATCGTCTTCTTCTCAACCACTATCAAAATTATTCCTCAAAGTTTTAGATACAGACTCTCTCCTTTGGTATTTTGTGCTCTGAGTAGCCGGAATGAAGGATTCAGAACAAAATGAATGTTATAAAAGAGGACTTTGATTACAGATTTTAAAAATGAGACCAAGGTAATTGTGTTTGTACTCAGAGCAGAGCTTTTTGCAGAGAGTGAAAGATTTCAGTGTGTAGCAGTGAAAAGTGATGAAACAGAAACAAAATGTGAAAGACTAAGATGCTGTATTTTGAGTTGGCAAATGGATTCAGCGCAGAGGCATTCCGTTGTGGTTACCAGGTTCTCATGCACCATTGCTGAGCTTAGATCTAGACTGAGGATTGCCGCTCACTGTCTTGGCAGTTCCTTGTAATGCTCACCTGTTGACATCATCCAGAAAATCAATGCAGTTATTAGGCAAATCTCCCAAGGAAACACCTAGTTGTTGGCTTTTGTATTGTATAAGTGTCTCTAATTCTCTCTCATTCTTTACTCCTCTGGTGAGTATTAGAAAAACTTTGCTCTTCTTTCCTGCATCATGTTCCTTTATTTCTTTATACTTCTATTTTTTCTTTATACTTCCTTTTTTAAATCTCTTTTTCTCTCTTAGCCTTTTCTTTTCTCTCCAGGCTTTATTTCCAACCTTCTCTCTCTCTTTCTTTTCCCTATGTCTCTTTCCCTGTTCTTTCCCTTCCTCCCTATTTTCTCCTTGTTCTGTGTACATATGACCAAGGAACCTGTGCCTTCTGTATGGGTGGAATTGGTTCTCCCCTTTCACAGAACATTTTAACTAAACACAGAAAGATTGACAGTTGTACAGTTTTAGTGACAATACTTAGAGAAAATTTAAGTTATCCCAGAACTGAGTATAATTTTTATTAAAAATATGGAAGGACTAACTTAAGATGTTTAATTAATTTATAGGCAGATGAATTCCTAGAAGAGAGACTGCTCTCCAGGAATCTCATGAGTTCAATATCCATCACATCATACCACTTTAGTTTTCTGGTTATGTAATCCCACAGATAAAACTAACAGGCATTTGGCTGGGTGTAGTGGCTCACTCCTGTAATCCCAGCACTTTGGGAGGCCGAGGAAGGCAGGCAGATCACCAGGTCAGGAGTTTGAGACCAGCCTGACCAATATGGTGAAACCCTGTCTCTACTGAAAAAATACAAAAATTAGCTGGGCGTGGTGTTGCACACCTGTAGTCACAGCTACTGGAGAGGCTGAGGCAGCAGAATCATTTGAACCAGGGAGGAAGAGGTTGCAGTGAGCCAAGATTGTGCCACTGCACTCCAGCCTGGGTGACAGAGTGAGATTCGGTCTCAAAAAACAAACAAACAAAACTAACAGGCATTTTATAAAACAACCAGCCTCTTAAACATAGGCAACAAAATATGCTATTCACATAACACTGCTTGCAGCTCAGCTCTCTTACCATCTATCTAAACATGGGAGAGAAAAGAAAAGCGCGTGACCTAAGTTTTACAGACTTCTTTCCGGCTAGCTTCACTTGTCAAGCAGCCTAAGACAAATGGTTTTACATTAGTTAAAAACACAAGACTGGTAGATCTCCTGGACCACGGGAGAAACAGTCACACACACCCAAGATAAGCTTTTGATGTTGATTTTAAAAAGCTAGTATCAGTTGTGCATTCTCCCCAAGTAGGTCCTGAAATTGGTTGATCTACTCTTTGTAAGCCTATTTGAATCAACGCACAAAGCTGTTCTCTGTGAACTTTAGAGACTTTTAATATTATTAAAGGGATATTATTGCCTATAAGCCAGCTATCTTTGGTTGGAAAATTAAAATAGAAATTAATAATTTATTCACTACCTCAGAAAAGAAATATAGTAGATTCTGTTAGAAGGACGTAAGAAAATGCTTCTTTTCTTCAAAGCTTGGTTTCTGAAACAAAAGAACTGGATTAAAACTGAGAAACTGGGAGAAATACTGCAATTTGGGAAGTCTATGCAGTGTAAACAATTGAACATCTGAGCAACTCTCAGACTTAGTTTTCTAATGAAGATTTAATGTCATAGAGATACAACTTTGTTAATGTTGCATGAAAGATTAAGAATAGCTAATGTAAGCCATCTCTTTCCAGTATGTCATATGTTTAACATTTTAAAGTTAGATGTTGAGTTCATTGCTCTGTAATATACTAGGGCCAAGATCCAAACTGCAGATAATGTTGAAATAAGCCATTCAGCCTAATATCTGTTTTTCTCATACAGCAAACCCAGTGACTATTCAGTAAGGCGAATTTTTTAAGTTTTATTTTGTTAATGTTGTCTTTTCCCACCTAATGTTCTGAAAAGATGCGTGTTCCGTTTTTACTCAGATCTTCATCAGATGTGACACTTGATATGATGTCAGTCCATTCTGGCCCTTAGCTCTGAAACATGCATGCTCTAACCCACATGAAACACTTACATATGATATCATAAGAGAAAGGCACATGGTTTCATTTTTACCAATGGGTGAAAATGTATACACTCACACACTTTGGTATGTTATATCTAATAGAAACCTATCAAACTATCAGCATCTCACCTGCCTAAAAATGTTTTCTGCCACCTTCATATCAGGAATATTTTTCATATCTCATCTAAGGAGCAGAGATTTTTCTCAATGTGCATTTTCCTCTGAAATATTCAGAAACTTTTTTTTTTAAGTTAAGGAAAAGCCATTCTTGTTTCCCTTTAAGCCAAGTAGCTATTTTCACTAATTTCTCAATATAAGCAGAATGCATTACTTGTGCTGTGATGGAGAAAATGAATACATATTACGCTTAGTATGTTGCTATTTAATGCATCGTTGCTAGGTAGGTTTGAATACAGAAATCAGTTCAGTGTTTGTTGACTTGCACATCATTTATTCTGAGCTTGTCAAATTCAAATAGAATAGGATTTTCACAAAATTATCAGTTCAAAGTAAGTGTTGTGTCACCCTTCCAGAGTCTGATGCTCTCTAAGCGTAGGTTTGGAGGTTGAGATGAGGATTCTTATGCAAATAATTTTCTGAAGAAGTGTTCTCGGGTGAAAGCTGCAAGGGAATGGGGGAAGTAGGCCTGGGAAGAAGCTCAGCAAAGATACGTGTTTAACTGGAGTCCAACCATAGCCTGATCCCACGGTGATACAGTTTGGATATTGTGCCCTTCAAATCTCATGTGGAATTACAATCTCTAATATTGAAGGTAGTGCCTGGCAGGAGGTAATTGGACTGTGGGGGTGGATTTCTCATTAATAGTTTAGGGCCATCCTCTTGGAGCTGTCCTCGTGAGTGAGTTCTCACCAGATCCTGTTGTTTAAAATGTGTGACATCATCCCCCTTTCTGGCTCTTGTTCCTGCTTTTGCCATGTGACTTGTCTGCTGACACTTTTACTGCCATGAGTAAAATCTCCCTGAGGCTTCCCCAGAAGCTAAGCAGATGCCAGTACCATGCTTGTACAGCCTACAGAACTGTAAGCCCATTAAACCTCTTTTCTTTTTAAATTACCCAGCCTTGTCTCTTTCTATATAACAAGGCATGGACAGTTTAACACACACAGGGGCTTCTTAAGTGTGAATAACACCAAAGTGCTCTTGTCCTGCCACCCACTCCTAGGGGACAGAGGCAGGCTTCAGTACCTTCTAAAAGGCACATCTTTTCCTGGTATTCCCAGGCAAGGTGTCTCCTGTACAGTGGTATCCTTAATGAGTTGGTTTATTCTGCCTTTCAGAGCCCAACATGTGTCTCTATTCCCATCTCCACATTGGGTGCCATCAAGGCGGTGACTTGAAATCCACCACGGTAGGGTGTGTTAACACCACAGAAATCTGCAAATGCTATATATCAGGGCTTTTTAATTTAATTTAATTTATTTTGGCTGGAGAGCTGGATGATACAGATTTATCAGCACACCACTGTTCTTATAGGTCAAGGGCAATACCCAGAAGAAAGGTGAGTTGATTGCAGCCAAAATTAATAAAAGTTGGGGGGACATGTCCAGTGGCCTTAAAATGTGAACCCAGGTGGATCACCAACTATTGTAGCTGGTGTTGGAAAGAAAGCCTCAGATTCATTACAAATATTCATATCAGAAAGGACTCCATTGGTCATGGTTTGGCCTCCTGAAGAATGATTCAAACTGAACTGCCTGTGCCCTGTTATTTGAGGTCTCCCAGGCTCAGTTGCCACTACCTCCTTCACAAAGGTGAGGGGCAGGGGGAAAGCACAGGTATGATTATATGGAGCTATGACTTTTCTTACTTTCATCTTAATTCCTTTTTCAGCACATCTTTGTATTAGTCTGTTTTCATGCTGCAGATAAAGACATACCTGAGACTGGGTAATTTATAAGGGAAAAGAGATTTCATGGATTACTGTTCCACATGGCTGGGGAGGCCCCACAAGCATGGTGGAAGGTCAAAGGCATGTCTCACATGGCAGCAGACAAGCAAAGAGAATTTGTGCAGGGAAATTCCCGTTGATAAAACCATCAGATCTTGTGAAACGTATTCACACTCAGGAAAATAGCACAGGAAAGACCCACCCCTGTGATTCAATTACCTCCTACCAGGTCTGTTCCATAACACGGGAATTGTGGGAGCTACCATTCCAGGTGAGATTTGGGTGGGGACAAACCATGCCAGTCTTGTTTCCTTGCTTGCCTCCTCCAAGACCACAGTCCTTCTTGTGACACCTTTGCAATAAAAAGGTTGTCATATAGGTTTGGCTTTTGCCCATTGCCTTAGCAGTCACAATGTTCTTAACTTCATTATGAGTTTAAGCTTCTACTCCTCCAGAGCCTGGGAAGTCCTGGGCTATTTCAGAACCCAGATGCCAATCAGCTTCCGGCCAATGACACTGTGTTTCCAGCAGCATAGCATGCAGCACTGTAAATACATGCTGGAAATATGTTCAAAACCTAAAGAGAGGAAATAGGAACGTTTAGGCTTTTCCAAATATGTGATCCTTATTCTACACATTGCCTGTTAATGATTCACAGTTTCTGAATCTAAAAGGTAAGATTTTTTTTTTAACAAAAATCTGAATAGCAGTGAGGAAATAGCCCTATGCCAAGCAGTTTTGAGTTCATGCTGTTCAATCAATTCGATGTATTACTAGCATTTTCCTCAAGAGTGTAATATATGACAACTGCCAAGCTTTCCTTTAGCGATTACAAAAAGGACAGATACTGGAGTGAGCCATATTTCTGCACTGCAGGGATATAAAAAATGAACTGCTAAAAACGGCCTGGGAGGAATGAATAGCAATAAGACATCAATGTCATCTGTATACTGATTTGTGATGAATTTCCAAAGGGCTTAATGGTATGATGCTATGATATATAGGGGCTTCCTGAAAGTTAATAACTCTGAGTTATCCACTTGAAGGAATGTAATGGGGGAAAGTAAGTGGTCACAGATAATATATAAATAAGTAACTTTTTTAATATAGTCAAACAGTTCTGTGTTCTATGTTGTTGGCCTCTATGATTAGAAATATAAAATTAAAAGAATCATGAAGACATGGGAAAGCTGAATGTTACACAAACTCCCAGGATTACACTTGGTGAGAACCTTAATTTGATTTCCAATAGATTGATTCCAATCTATTGGAATCAATCTGTTAACTGAAGAGAAGAATGTTAGAGTTTGTTGATCACCTTTCAGGTGAATTAATAACAGACTTCTAAAGGAAGTATTCAAGTGGGAGCAACAAAATCTGCCTGGACGAACAAATTGTCCTTGCCAATTACCATGAGATCTGGTATTTCCTACATGGATGGTGTGCTTGGAACATCAACAGATATGAGGCAGAGGATCTGCATATGGATGACCCTGTTCAACCTACAGTCTGGGTTCCTTTTGGCCCACTAAGTTTTATGGCTGTATCAGACAGCATCTGGTTAGCAGCAAGGTGTGTAATATACAGAAAGCAATCAATAAATGTTTATTGAATGAAATAATAAATAGATGAATTCTAAAATGCCCCAGATCCTGGAATTAGAAATAAATGAAAAAAGGGAAAGGGACTAAATATATTGAGTACCTACTACCTCCATTTATACATACACATTTTATCTCCTTTAATTCCCCAAATGGCCTGAGATGGTCAGTTTTACAAACCAGGAAACTGAAATGTGCAGTTGTTAAATAATTTACTCAGAGTTACAGAGATGACAAGAAACAGAGCTGAATTTCCATCTTAGGTTGTCTGACTCCAAAACTGGTTTCCTTTCCAGAACGTTGCACTGAAACTGAAGACGGGGGAGAAATATATTCTATCTATATCAAGGGCTTAGGAAGAAGGCAGCATAGGTCAGAGGAGTCCTGACCTTCAGCCAGTTTCCTTCCTTTGCCATGTTTTGAGAGCATGAGGGAAGGTGGGTGTCCTGATATCACCATATTTCAGCCTGTTAATTGCATCTCCACAGCCTGTTTGTTTTGGCTCTAGCACCATACATATTTTATCCTTAGGAGTGGTGCTACATGTCTGCTTTGTTATCTGGCTGTTGCTCTCTTCCCTGGCAAGGTGGCGAATTACATACTGAATGTCATTTCTGAATGGGTAGTTAATTTTTTTACACCTTTCTTCAAAAAAATGACACATAAAATGCCCAAGATAGTTATCATCACTGTACCAGTTCTGGCAGCTATAGAGTCAGGGGAAAACACATAGTTTTAATTTCTAGGGCACAATATATATGCTTTCTCTCTGTAAGAAAAATGGCAGTGGTGCTTTCTTTGTCTCCTCTGCATTCTCTCTTCATTTCTTGGTCTCTTACTTTGTAATGTGGACAGACCTTAGTGTTTTTGCAGCTGGGATGTTCACCCCAAAAGCATGATGGCACTTTGGAAATCCTAATAGGCACATTTCCAAGTTTCTCAGGGCTCAGAGCAGATCAGGAATAACTTTTAAAGTCATAAGCCTCAAAGGACTGGCCAGTGTAAATGGCCTGTCTCTGTTTCTCCTAGGCAGTCATCCTTTAAGTCATTTCATATGATGTGCATAATTTAACAGAGGCAGAGCTGACACATCCCTGCCATTCATTTCTCAGGCTGCCCTCAGTTCTGTGTAGATAATAATAATGATAATAGATGGAAATTTAAGGTTTGTTCTTCTCCTAGTTCAGTGTTAAGACTGAAAGGAATTCAAAGGTGACCCTCAGTTCCCAAGTCACATCAGGAAGAGGATAATCAAAGGCTTTGATTGCAGTGGTATTTGACTCAGCATCCCCACCAAACACTATTGCTGCCAGCTTACCCCAGCCTCCCAGGGTCATCCCTTCTGCACTGTCCTGGGAGACATATGTTTCCTTGGAGGCTGGTGCTTGGGGAGATGTGGTTATTCAGACTTCTCTCACCCAACAGCATTCTACTCTACTCTTGTAAGCACTGCTAAAACATGACACTGCTACTTCTATCATGACAGTGGTATTTCTCCAAAGCAAATAAATTTTTCCCAAGCCTGAAAGGCCTGACCTTGAGGGGACTTGAGTCTTCTTTCGAGTTTCCCAGAAGATAGCATGGCTTCCCCAAATTACACAAAAGTCTCAAACAGTTTAAAACAAGATGCCTGGGGACTTGCTAGGATGCCGTTTGAGTGAACTGCACCAGGTGAAACTCAGAGACTCTGAATCACCAACACAAGGATGTCTCTGCGAGGCATGTATGTTTTTAGGCTCACTCTGCCTTCAATTATTTAACTGCCAAAAATTGGTGCATTTCCTCCCCCTGCTTTTCTGGGGATTCTCACTGTTAGTTCCAAAGTCTCCTTTGCTGTTTCCTGAGAGTGCCCTGAAACCTTTATGTAAATATGTCTTAGAGGCTAGAATCAATACCCTTGTGATTCTAGAGAGATATGCAAATTCAGCTCATACTTAACTCTCTGTGCACAGGAAAGAAATTCCTCCCACTATCGTGCCATTCAGGAGGAAGCCTTAGTTAATGGGTACCTTTTACTCTGCCTCTTAGCTTGCTTCTCTTCCCCAGCTACAAAGAGCAGGCAAAGCCATTGGGTTGAGCTTTTCCTCCTGTAACTGAAGGATAGATTCTTAGCACAGACAAGTGAACTGCCTGCAGAAGGCTATGAGATTTTTTTTCGAATGCTATTAATGTGAATGCAGCATTATTACAATGTACTTTGAGTTTTAGATAGATATTTTATCCTTTTGTTACCAAGGCTTTTCAAAAGATAAAATATACATTATACTGCATAGAGTATATGAAAGTTCAGTAAAATATGATAATGTTGCCTCACATGCTGTTCTCTTGGGTATGATATCAGGAAAATGTTTTCCTCTGACAGCCTCTTATAATGGATGAAAATATTCCCTTTCATTGCACACACAGTGCAAGGTTTGAGGCATATTATTGGAGTCAGGTAATCTGCCTCTGAAATACTGGTATTTGAAAAGCAAATTTAAGGCTTAGGACCTTTTAGCTTTATGATCATTGACACTGATGTTAGTAAACTCTTTCACTAGCTATGAAGAAGAGAAATGGAAGGCAAGTTTTTTCTTTTTTTTTTTTTCATTGCTATTTGCTTTGTAGTGACTGTACCATATGGAGTGCAGTAAATAAACTTTGAAGGTGGCAGGATGCATGGAAACAAGGAATGTGCTTGGACTCCAGTGGTCCCTAAGCAAGTTACTTTACCTCCTTCAGCCTCTTTCCTGCTTACAGACCGGAGTTCATATTTAAAAATGGTGGTGAGGATTACAGCTTATTGGAATGCTCCCATTATTGTGCCTAGCATACAGTGTTTCCACAATTTAATTTTAATTTTACAGAGAAACAGCTGACCCCGGAAATGATGTCAATAGAGGCTACTCATGTAATAATATGCTTGTGACTTGAAGTCAGTGTTATTTATTCCATCAAGTTGACTATGCTGCTTAGTCCGCAAAAGAGGTAAAGGTGCTACGTAGAACATGGTGAGATGGGTGCTACCTGTGGGGGCTTTATAGGATGTGATATCTATACTTCTTAGTCTTCACAAAGTACAGTAATATATGTAAATTACTTATGTAATCACTCACATAATTTATAATTTGTCGTATATTTAACCATGTCTAATGGCCTGTTTGCTTATTTCTGAGGCTGCAAATTATTTGGCACATAGTAGGTGCCCAATTAGTATGCACTGAAATGGTTGGTCAGTGCTTGATAAATGTTTATTATACTTATTTGGACTGGGATGACCAAACGAGGTTAAAGAATATCCGGAAATATGAATGATTTCATTATCACTTCTATGATGTTCCCCTGAAAATGACCGATAGGTAATTCGGAATTCTACATATTCAGCAGAGGCTTCTCCATCATATCAGATGATTAGTGCCTAACTGTAGACCAGCCAGACTTCCATTCTGGCTTTCACACTCCTGTTGTAGCTCATTACTATTCTGTCTCATTCTTTTGAACCTCTAAATTGTCCTTTCGGTATCATTCCAACCAGCAGTCTCAACTTAGCCTTTCATTCCTGGTTGGCAGACCAAATATACACAGGGCCTATTGCAATACAGAAGCATCCATATAATATGTCAACTAATGGACCTGGTAATGCTATGCAGAATGAACCATTTTCTCTAATTCTTCACTTGCTCATTAAATCTGGATATGTGAATAATATCCAAGATCATTCTCCTGCTTAATCTGCACAACTTTGTGAAGTTGTCAAGGCAGGGCGTTAGTAAGTTATTGCCACGATAGTGCTAACAACCACAAAAATCTTAGTGGTATAAAACAACATGTATGTCTTGTTCATGAGTCTTCAGGTCTGCTGTGAAAGGTCTGATTCAAACTTCAAGTCAAGGTCAGGTGTATTCTGTGGCCCAGGGTGAAGAGGCAGCAGGTACAAGGAGCATGTCCTCTTGACTTAGATTAAAAGCTCCTGGAGGGGCAAGTGGAACCATGCAATGCCACGTAATTCCTTAGATTTAAAATCGGCCCACTGCCATCTCCACTTTTACTCCACAGACCAAGGTGCATGGTCACCTCTGTCTCCTACCCACATTCTTTTCACTGCAGAGACTGGATTTTACTTGAAAATTTAGCATAGAACAGTTCAGAGTTGACAACAGTGATAAATTGAAAGGTGATAAATTACAGACCAAATGTGTCCCCTCCTTGCAGTGACAAACACCTTTAAGATTCATTTTGCTTTGCAAAACTTAATTTTATGAGCAGTTTGGGGGAATTGCTATTGGCATTTTGTAAAGGACATTGTGTCATTGTGTCTTCCTGAAGGAAGCCCTAGATGAGAAATTTGTTTAACCCTAAGTGCTGGGAGAAACCTTGCTTCCTTTGAACAATTGATGTGGTTTTTCCCCCTCTCTGTAAGAACTGTGTAACTATATTGTCCATTTCGCTTTGAGTGTCAAAGCCTTCAGAGCCAAATTTTCACTTGTAATAAAATTAGAGGAACTTTATAAACTGCTGAATTACTCTGGATCCTGCCATTCTATCTGAATTTGTCTTTAACCTGATCTGATTTTTGTTGTTGTTGTCATTATACATAATGTTAGATACAATATGCTTTTGTTTTCCTGTAAGCCATAATAAGTCTTTTGTGCAATGAGACAAGGTAGAAGGAAGTACAAAACAATTAAATGAAGCTGTGCACAGTCAGGAACAGCTGATTTAGGAGAGGGAAATCGGCTCGGGTGTTTCCTTGCTCTTTCATTGTTACCAATTACCATTGGCAGAAGGATATTTTGTTTATAATCAAAATTAAACCAAATCTTTGGAGATTAAGTTTTCTGAAAGAGCTTAAAGGCAGGATCAAGGGGGATTGAGCACATTGTCTCTAATGCTGCCCTCTCACCATGTCCCTCTCCAGCCTCTCTTCCTCCCACCTTCCAGGAGGAACCCACAAAAGGACATGAGCCTCCCCTCCTGTTATTAATTCCTATCACCCTGCTTCTCGTGGTGCGTCTGTTTAAATAGCCTCAGTTACCAGGATATGAAAAGAAAAGATGACAGTAAGAGGAGGAACAGATAGTTTAAGCAAGCAGTGCAGGGCAACCTTATATGTCTATAATTTTTTAAATTGAAGGGAAAAATATTTCCAATTACAGAGTGGAAGAACTTGCAGTAGTTTAAAAGAGCCAGTGAAGCAAAAATGGAGAAGGGGGCAATGGGCTGGCAGGTAGGCGGTTGAAGAAAGGGGTCTTTCTCGACATTCTTGTTACTTTCTGCAGCAACATCAATGAGATGAGAACATTGTTGAAAAGTGAATACTGCAAATCTCAGAGGTACTAAATGATCTAAGAGAATAGGATGCTTTTTCTGGGAAACTAAATTATAAAAAGCTGAGCCTCCAGTTGACTATTAAATAAAAAGCTATCAAAAGAACATCTGTAGAAGATTCCCTGAAATGGAGTCTTTGTCCTCTGAATGGATGATTGGAAATTGACAGGTTCCGTTTCATCTCAACACTGTAATTTTGCTCTAATAAAGGATTGCTTTTTATTTCTAATATTTGCCATGTTTCTTTAGTGTCTTCCTATGTCTCAAAATAGCTCAGTAGAGAGAGCAGAGGCCGCTGAGCTTCCCTCTTTCAAATTTGCAGCATTTACCTCTGCATTCCACCTGACTTGTGTGGCTTTCAATTCTTTGAAATCATGGTTGCAAGCTGGATTCTTGGTCTTCAGATAAATAGTGACTAATTCTGCAATCCCGATTTCCAGTTCCAAAGAACTTTGAGCTCCTCTTCAGCGTAATTCTGCAGAACCAGAGATGACATGCAGTCTTATTTGGGATTGCTTTAGCTGGAAAAATGAGTTTTTTAAATCTTTAACAGAGGCCAAGAAAGAGATATCTCAGTACACCTTTCACCTCCTATCTCACCTGTGATGAGGAAATGCTTGCACATTTATGGTGGCTATGGGAAAGACAGCATGGCTGCTTTGAAATATCATGTGTGCTGGAGATGCATTCACTGGAGGTACAGTCTTCCCTGAAATGTAAGCAACTGTATCTCTGGCTTTTGCAGAAAACCAGATGAAGTCAAAAATATCAGTTATGAAAGCAAAGGACATTTTATTCATTGAGAGTGACCTATTTTACTAATGTCTTTGTGTTGATATCAGATTAGCATAATCAGAGTTTGATTCTCTCCACATTTGGACAGATGTTACAGTCCTGGCTTTCCTAGTGATTTGGTAAAGTAGGGTACTGAATACATCACTGGAATATGAGTGGTGATGGTGCAGGTTTTAATCCAGTGAATGTGACAGGAGTCATTTGGAAGATAGAGCATCATTCCTTATCTGAACTGGCTTTTTGTTTAGTAACGGGATTTGTGTTTCCCCAGTAGTCAGGAATGAATATGGTCAGTATACTTAGCTATACCTATTGGCTGCCTCCCATTTTATTTTGGTGTAGAACTAGCTAATACCAAAAGTGTCTAAAATGGAAGTCAAGAATAAGAAGATATGAAGTCAGACACTCTCAGAGGAAAACTCACCTTCTTAACAAAATCAAATCCAGCAGGCAGGAACTGCCAGCATGATAAATATTTTAGTCTTTAATATCAGTGTACATACCAGGGCAGAAGAAAAGGAGAAATTATTCACACACTCAAAGTTTGTTAAATTATGTCATTTAACTTCAAGGGAGAGAGGCCTATAGAAATTCAAAGTTCAGATGGAAACCTCAGGCTGAGCCTGACTCTGGGATCTCCAGGGACCTTCTGATGTGTCAATGTGACCAAAGTAATTACACCGCCATGCATGAGCTCTCCCAGGTTCACCGTTTGTGGGAATGAGTTCTTTCAATTAATCTGTGTGCTTTAGCTAACTGCAAGTTTCATCTGGTACCAGGTGCATGGCGAAGCAAGGGCAGAATTTCAAATGGAACTGAATTTCTAATTGTAAGTCAGAATTGCCTGGATTGTAGTGTTTGTGGGGCAGAGAACACAGCGCCTTTGAGATCATACAGGACTGGGTCTGATCCCAGCCCTTGTACTTTATTTGTTCATTTACTCACTATTTATTGAACACCTGCTATGTGCCAGCACTGTTATAGGCTCTGGGCAGACAACTGAAAATCAGACAGATGAGGCCTAAGCACTGGTGAAACTTATGTTTTAATGAAGGTTTTACAGATCAGGTTCCCCAGGAAGTTAATTGGAAAGTTATCTCAGGCTTAAGCTCTGCAGGGAAAAGGAAGAAAGAAGGACTGGACTATGAGGCAGGCTCAGCAAAGACTGCAGCCTACCCCATGGAAAGCTCTAAAGCTGGGATGACCCTTCAAAATGGTCCCCCACTGAGGTGAGGAAACCCTCATCTTCAGACAGGTGTATAGGTCAGTCATTGACTGTGGGCTAACTGGGAATAAGGTGTGATCTTGGATAGGGGCTCTTATCAGCTAAAGACAATTCTGGGAAAGAGATGGCCAATGAGGACTCCCAGCAGTTGGGGTAATAAGTCCTTCAGCCTTGAAGAGAGGTCAGGAACAGATGTTAAACCAAAAAAGTGCATAAATATATATGTATACATATATACATATGTAAAGTATTTTTAATGTGGTAATTTAATGTAAATAGAATGAAAAAAGGCTAGGGTTGCAATAAGATTGGGCAGCCAGGAAGGCCCCACTGAAGGAATAGGTGACATTTGAGCCAACCTAAGTGGAGTGAGCAGGTGAACCCCAGGAAATTGATTATTGAGCCAAAGAGAACAGCTGCTCAAAGACCATCAGGTGGTACAGACTTGACACATTCAATAAACAGGAAGAAGGTCACTAGAAACAGAGGAGAGTGAGCAGAGGGTGAATTCAGGTTACAGAAGAATGCCCGAAAGTCTGATTGTCAAGAGCCACATAGGCTATGGAAACGAGCTTGATTTTAATGCAGATGTTACAGGAAACCACTGGAAAGCTTTCAATAGAAAAGTGGAAGGACCTGGTTTAAGTCATTGAAAGATCACTTTAAGTGTTGTGTGAGAAGTCGACTGTACAAGGTAAGGTTGGAAACAAAATGCCAGGAAGCCACTGTGTCATCTGGAAAAGATATAAGACGTGGTAGGTGCAAGGTGCAGTTAAGTGATGTAGTTCCATATCTGTTTCAAAGGTAGGGCGAGCAGGACGTGCAGATGGATTGGACACTGGTTATGAGAGAAACAGAGCAGTCGTTTAGTGAATGAGCCTTTGATACATTGAAATAGAGAAGACTGAGGGAGGAGGGGGTTTGGGACGGGATGGAAAATGAGGAATTCAAATTTGGAATTACTGAGTTTGAGGTGCCTTTTAGACATGCAAATAGAAATGTCAAATAGGCAAAATATATGCCTGGAAACTATGAGAGAGAGTGAGGCTAAAGACATAAATTTGTTGACATATAACAAATGTTTAAAGCCATGGGCCTAGGTTAGACTCTCTAAGGAGTGAGATAGTTAGAAAAGAGGACTAAGAATTGAGCCCAGGCTGGGGTCCAGTGGTGCTATCATGGCTCTCACTGCAGCCTCAACCTCCTGGGCTCGGGCGGTCCTCCCACCTTGGCCTCCCAGATGGCTGAGACTGCAGGTACGTGTAACCATGCCCATCTAAATTTTGAATTTTTTGTAAAGATGGTATATCGCTGTGTTGCCCAGGCTGGTCTCAAACTCCTGGGCTCAAGAGATCCTCCCACTTCGGGTTTAAATTAAAAAAAAATAATTATAACAATTTACAACATAGGTACTAATCATTTATACTAATAAACTTAATTTGTAACACTATTAAAAAAAAAAAAAAGAATTGAGTCCTCTGGTGTCCCAACTTTTAGAGATTGGCAGCAAGGGAGGCACCAGCAATGGAGACTGAGACAGCACATCCAGTGAGACAGGAGGGAAATCCAGAGACTGTGGTGTTATAAAAGCCAAATGAAGAACAAAGTTTTTCCTGGAAAGAGCAATTAGCTGATTCTTTGATTTAGCAAGACAGGAGTCATTGATGGGAGCACTTTCAGTGGAATAGTGGGGGGAAAATAGTTGCTCAGAAAGTCGATAAATGAATATAGAATGAGATCATGAAGACAGTATAAAAACTATTTAATTTTTTTTTTACATAAAAGGGAGCACAGAATGGGGGTATGGTAGCTAGAGAGAAATAGGGATCAAAATAAGGATCTATTTTCATCCAGGACATATTAGGATATACTCATGTTGATGGGAATAATCCAATTCACTGGTGATGCTAAGGAAAGACAGTTTCTCTGTAGGTGTCAAGTCCTCCTCCACGCAAGAGAATGTGGGATCCTATCCAAGAAAGGAGGTGCTGGCCATCAGTAGATGAAGGAATGGTTCATCCCCATAACTGGAGGGACAGAGGAGGGTCTCCGTGTGGGAGCAGCTGGGGACATAGGTTTGGCTGTGGGAGGATAAAGTACCTCTGCTTTATGTTGTCAAATGAGAATCAAGGTCATCAACTGAGAGTGAGGAGCTGGAATCGGAAATCTGGGTGATGGGGAAGGCAGATAATAAAATAGCTATCCCTGAATGTGGGAGCATGAGTTGACTGGAACAGTGTGGGAGAATTGTGAAACACATTTGAAATGTACAGTTACAGATGAAATGGTAACTGTATGTCTTTATCCAGATTCATTGGATAGCTTGGGGATAAGGACAGAGAAGGCAGAGAGCTAGGTCCACCAGCTATAAGGAATGACAGGTGAGTTTGATGAAAGAGAATAGCAGAGGGCTGAGTTGGGAAAAAAAAGGGGGGGAGCTGATAATGATGATAGACCATGAACTCTAAGCAGGCAAGGAGAGCCAGAAAATGACAGAAATACCACTTAATAGCATGTGGCACTTCTATGCCTTGCGCCAACAGGAGAAAAGAAGTGTGCCCAACTTAACCAGCAGTCAAGAGCTTACTCTGTGCCATACCCTTTTAGATCACTTCTCAATTAATCTTTACAACAGGTCCCTGAGGTCAGGGGGAATTAACTGCACCTGAGACTCAGTGCAAAGCATTTGCCCAAAGACTCCTATCTCCAAGTCTAAGCCCCTTTTTCCACCTCCACAGCTGTCTTAGTGCCACAGGGAAGAGTCAACTACAATTTACGGAGCACTGATGGATACACTTTTTGATTTCCAATCTTAGGACAGATATTCAACTGCTTATTTTGTCATCATGAAAAGAATATAGAGAATTTACTTACATCTTTCATGGTTGTAATTCTTGTATGTCTTGCAATTATCTGTCATGCTGAACATGAGAGCAAACGAAGCAGCCACCTTAGGAGGCTGGGAACATGTAAATAGTATTTTTTAACGTTTCTAGGTCTCTGAAAATGTAACAGGTGAACTGAGATTTAGAGGATTAAATAACTCATCTAAGTATATTGAACTAAAAAGTGGCAGGGCAAGGACCTTAAACCAGCTCTGAATAAGCTAGAGAGGTCCAAATTCCATGTGGTTTGTATTACAGGCACTGCCTCCTGTGGGCATGAGAAGCAGAGCAGCCTAGGATAGAGGCTTCCTCACCAAGCCTGCAAATAATAGAGGTAAAGGGGGCTTAGGAATAGATTAGAGGAGGCATTGACCCTCTTGGGCATGAAATTAATACATAAGCAAACTGAGAACTTGCTCTGTGTGCATATAAGATTTCCAAATGCATATTTTTATTGTGAGATTTTTTAGTCCCTTTTATGATGTAAAAGTTTATCTCATGATTTTTTTTTTCTACACTCTGGTGAAAAATCCCTAGAAAATACAAAAAGGGCCAGATGTGGTGGCTCATGCCTGTAATCCCAGCACTTTGGGAGGTTGAGGTGGGCAGATCACCTGACGTCAGGAGTTTGAGGTCAACCTGACCAACATGGAGAAACCCTGTCTCTACTGGAAAAAAAAATACATAATTAGCCGTGGTGGTGCATGACTGTAATCCCAGCTACTTGGGAGGCTAAGGCAGGAGAATCACTTGAACCCTGGAGGCAGAGGTTCCAGTGAGCCAAGATAGCATCATTGCACTCTAGCCTGGGCAACAAGATTGAAATTCGGTCTCAAAATAATAATAATTTAAAAAAAGCTCTTCACCTTCTTCATGGACAGAGGATGGATGAAGCTGAGGGACTCTTCTCATGCTGCAGTGGCTAACTGAGTATTCAGCCCCAAAGTTATGAGCATGGCCATTAAGAGGCAAGGAGCTGAGCCACAGGAGAAGAAAAATGGTGGGAGAGGGGTGAGGGGTTTGGGTAGATGAGCCAGTTTAGCAATTAGAAAGATCTCTGATGTTCCTACAAGTAGGCAGCCTCATTCCTCCACATTGGTCAGAGGAGATAACAAAGGCAAAAGCACTGTACAGATCAACATGACCTTCTAAGTATATAAAAATGTTTTAAGAGCCATACATCATATACATCGAGGGTTGTCTCAGATTGCCTGGGGCTTTCCCAGTTTTAATACTGAAATTCTTGCATCTTATAAAGCCCTTCCATCCTAAGCAAACAGGGTTGGTTGGTCGCCCTATGATGCTTGCCAGATAAACAGAAACTGTGCTTATTTCAAATACGCTTGCTTCTAGTCCCACACACATACACACCAGACCGTAGATTTCCCACATACATTATCAGGTCATAGATTTTTCCATTTTTGTAAGGAAGGTATGGCAATCCTGGTACATCCAATAGGCCCCTAAGGTCAGGAGGAATTAACTCCCCTGAGACTCAGTGCAAACCATTTGCCCAAACCCCTCACCCGTCTCCGACCATTTTTCTTCTCCTATGGCCCAGCTCCTTGCCTCTTAATGACCATGCTCACAGCTTTGGGGCTGAATACTCAATTAGCCAATGCAGCATGAGAAGAGTCCCACAGCTTCATCCATCCTCTGTCCATAAAGAAGGTCAAGAGCTTTTCTTTTTTTATTTTTTTGAGACAGTTTCACTCTTGGTACATCCAGGGAACCAATAATTTTTTCTCCTGTTTCTGATTGGGCAAGAAAGAATTAAGGCCTTGATAATAGAAAATAGCTTACTACATTATTCTCTTTCCTTTGTGTTCTAAGGATTCTCTCCCTGCCAGAGTATTTTGGAACTCTCTTCTCTTGTTCTTGAAAGCGTAGTTTTTGACATAATGTAGATGGGGTACAAGTGTTGGCTAATTAAGTTTTGACACATCACCATATTCTGTGAGGTGGCTACAGCATGCTTCATGTAGGAGGGGAAAAAATTAGAAAGAGTATAATCAGGTTTGCTTTACTTCTAACATAGGCATCCTGATGCCATCTGTTACCCTCAGCAGAAGATGCTTCAGGTTGGGAGCTAATGCTTTACTATGAACACTGTGGGTATGATTGCAGTTTTCTCTCCATTAGTGTGTGCCTGGCTCATTGGGTAAAGAGGAACAGTTCAATATTACACTCCATATATAAACTGAGAACAGGAAGATTAGCATCTACTATATGCAGGGCTGTTGCGGAGGAAAAGGAAGCAGCAGTGTGGTAAGAAATAGCCTATCATATTATTACAATAAAGGATATAAGCAATATTAAATAAGCCTCTTCCAATCAGCACCTGAAAACTCTCTAAGGCCAAGCCTTGGAGGAAATACAAATTTTCCTGCAAGGGGGAATTCCTAATTTTACTACTAAAGGGGGCTATTCCTAGTTTTATTACTAGAGCCATTATTATTATTAAGGATGGAAATTGATTAGTAGTGTTTATTATTGTTCATTGTCTAGAGAAATACAAAGTTTCTAGTAGAGGGCTACAAAGAAATCCTTGAATCAAAAGGATAGATCATATACTTTTTTTTTATGTTTACCAATTTATTACAAAGGATATTTTATTTTATTGTGTGTGCAGCTCTTTGAATTTTTAAAAATTATACTTTAAGTTCTGGGGTACATGTGCAGATTTGTTACATAGGTATACACGTGCCATGGTGGTTTGCTGCATCCATCACCCCATCATCTACATCAGGTATTTCTCCTAATGTTATCCCTCCCCTATCCCCCCTGCTTTCCCTCCCCTATCCCCTCAACCCTTTGACAGTCCCTGGTATGTGATGTTCCCCTCCCTGTATCCATGTGTTCTCATTGTTCAACACCCACTTATGAATGAGAACATTTGGTGTTTGGTTTTCTGGTTTTGTGTCAGTTTGCTGAGAATGATGGTTTCCAGCTTCATCCATGTCCCTGCAAAGGACATAAACTCATCCATATTATGGCTGCATAGTATTCCGTGGTGTATATGGGCCATATTTTCTTTATCTAGCCTATCATTGATGGGCATTTGAATTGGTTCCCAGTCTTTGCTATTGTGAACAGTGCTGCAATAAACATATGTGTGCATGTGTCTTTATAGTAGAATGATTTATAATCCTTTGGGTATATACCCAGTAATGGAATTGCTGGGTCAAATGCTATTTCTATTTCTAGATCTTTAAGAAATTGCCACACTGTCTTCTACAATGGTTGAACTAATTTACACTTCCACCAACAGTGTAAAAGCATTCCTATTTCTCCACATCCTCTCCACCTTCTGCTGTCTCCAGATTTTTTAATGATCACCATTCTAACTGGCATGAGATAATACCTCAGTGTGGTTTTGACTTGCATTTCTCTAATGACCAGTGATGGTGAGCTTTTTTTCATATGCTTGTTGGCTGCATAAATGTCTTCTTTTGAGAAGTGTCTGTTCATATCCTTCACCCAGTTTTTGATGGGATTGTTTTTTTCTTGTAAATTTGTTTAAGCTCTGTATAAATTCTGGATATTAGCCGTTTGTCAGATGGGTAGATGGTAAAACATTTTTCCCCATTCTGTTGTCACTCTAATGATAGTTTCTTTTGCTGGATCACATGCTTTTTACAGCACTAACTATCCTTTGCCACATTTATTACTTCTGATTTAATGTAGGTCTATAGAATCATTTGGTTGATCTTAAATCTCCCACTAGATGATAATCCTGGAGGATAAATATCATGTGTCTATATTCACTGTGTATCCCCAGAATCCAACACAAAGCGTGGCAACAAAAAGGCATTTTTTATTTGTTGAATGAATGAGTCAATGAATGACACGCAGCATGTTCTTCTACTGAGATCCCATGGCACCTCATTATGTCTCCTTCATGTTGCTGATCCCATTGTATTATACTTCTAGATTTAATTAACTGCTTTCCCACTATAAGCTCCCTGAGGGCAAGCATCACTGAATGTACAACACTTTGATAGTTCTCTGCGTGCAATCAGTGAGCGTCAATGAATGGCAGAGTAAAAGGTGGGATACAACTGGTATTCCTTTGATTTTGCTGACAGTTGTAAACTGAATTTACAGCAGATGTTACACAGAACCTTCATCCATAAATATCTTAGATAGCTGATGTATTGATAGGCTTGCCTTTCCGACAAGAGTAATCAGGACTCACAGATAAGCTGTTGTCATGGAGAGAGCACTGAGTTAAGAGTTAAGATTTCGTTCTGTGGTCAGGTTTTTAACAGCTCATTGTGTGGCCTTGGCAGGTAACTATGCTCCCTGTCCCTCATTTTCTGTAACATGGGCATTGATAATGCCTGGTGTTCTAGTCTCTTGTGGCTCTTGTAAGGAAGCTCAAATGTGAAAAAAAAAAAAAGAAAAGATAAAAAATAAAGGTACTGAGAAAAGTATAAATCATCATGATACCTGAGATGACTTCTTTCTTTCCATTATCACTTATCAGAGAACATGTTTCCATTTCTGAGAAGTCTATAACCATGTTTCTCTTTCGGTGCATTCTGCAGTGGTGCCTCCAAGAGAGAACAGTAGGAAATGCATTTTTACCTGGTGAATAGCAAAATCTAACCTAGGTTTCCTTGCGGCTCCAAAAGATCCTTTGAGAACACACATTGCCTAGTCATCTCCAGAAAAGAAATTGCACATCGTCTGTTTATTTTAAATAAATTTTCTTGTATTTTCCCATTGTAAAAGTAGCAAGGGCTTATAAGAGAAAAATAAGAAAGAAAAGAAGAAAGGAAAAACTACACGTAGTTCCACATTTGAGAACCAACAGCTATTAATATTATATATATTTCTTTCCAGTTTTTTCATTAAGTTATTTTTCCCTTATAAAAGATAAAATTGTATGTCTTGCTTTTTCCATTTCTTCACTTTATTATAAACTCTTGGCAACATTATCTTACACTAACTTTGTAACTTAGCTTTGCGAGATTGTTGTGAGGAAAAAATGAGAGAGTGAATCTGTTCTTAATGATTCCTAATGAGGTATCAATAAATGTTCACTGCTGCTGTCGTCAACAGCCACATTGTCATCATTATTAAAATTACCCTGGTGTACCTAATATTTCTTTTGAGACAGAGTCTCGCTCTGTCACCCAGACTAAAGTGCAGTGGCACTATCTCAGCTCACTGCAACCTCTCCCTCCTGGGCTCAAGCAATTCTTATGCCTCAGCCTCCTGAGTAGCTGGGACTACAGGTGTGTGCTACCACACCCAGCCAATTTTTGTATTTTTAGTAGAGACAGGGCTTCACCATGTTGGCTAGGCTGGTCTCAAACTCCTGACTTCAGGTGATCTGCCTGCCTCGGCCTCCCAAAGTGCCAGGACCTAATGTTTTCTTGTATTAGACATGTAGTGTTTCTGAATTTTAGACATTATAAATAATACCTACACTACTAATGCTTTTTTTTTTTTTNACCCCGTTTCAAAAAAAAAAAAAGAAAAGAAAAGAAAATGAAGCACATTTTAAGAATAAGGCAAAAGCCAACTCTATCATAAGCGCCAAAGAATCCAAGAAGATAAGGATGAAAAGGGTACCCCTAGCATGGCAAGTTGGCCAGGGCACCTGCACGAGGCTCACAGGAAGCTAAATCTTACAACATGGTGAGGAACTGGTGACAAGTGGAAAGCCTGTATTCAAAGGGCTGGGCTGTAAAGGGAAAGAGATGTGTGTAGGACAATTGGTAAGAAATGTAGGGTCCAAAGAAATACCAAAAAAGCTTCCTTTCTTCCTTTCCCTCTTTCTCCCCACCTCATCTACCTCTCTCTTCCTTCTTTCCTGCCTTCTTCCCTTTCTTCCTTTCTTTTTTTTTTTTTTTTTTGAGATGGAGTCTTGCTCTGTCACCAGGCTGGGGTGCAGTGGTGCAATCTCAGCTCACTACAACCTCCGCCTCCTGGGTTCAAGCGTCTCTTCCGCTTCAGCCTCTTGAGTAGCTAGGACCACAGGTGCCTGCCACCACGCCCGGCTGATTTTTTTGTATTTTTAGTACAGACGGGGTTTCACCGTGTTGGCCAGGATGGTTTCGATCTCTTGACCTTGTGATCCACCTGCCTCGGCCTCCCAAAGTGCTGGGATTACAGGCATGAGCCACCGTTCCCGGCCTCATTTTTTAATAAAATGCTTAAGGAATTATTTCACTGTTGCCTTGTCATAATCAACCCCTCTCAAAATGCAAGGAACATAGAAACTTGTAAAAATTACATGACACTAATAATTCTTTTTCCCCTTTAGCCTTCCTACACTGGACTCATAATGTATATGAGTGTTATAGCTAGGCTAATAGGAACACCTGTGAGAATTTATCAAGTTCCTGGTGCTCATCTTCATAGCTCTGTTTGCCAGCATTTGTAGGTTAGAGCATTTAACCTTTGAGTAGACTGTTTGCCTTCTTGTCATCATCACTAAATAGAAGCTATTCAACAGAAGCTGACTCTAGCCTGGGCCCTGTTACACAGACAGAGCTTTATCTTCATGACCTCTGCCTACTGGGTCCTGTCCTGCAGGACTAGAATGGGTCCACAGGAGAGGATTTGAAGGCCTGGGTTAAAGAAGAAAGGATATTCATAGAGGCAATGTACCAGTGATTAAACACAAAGGCTCTGGGTTTGAATTCCATTCTGTTATGTTTTAGCAGTGTGATCTTGAGTAAGTCACTTAACCTTTCAGAGAGTCGTTCGTTGATATATGTGATGGGGATAATAGTAGCAGTATTTTCCTCATCAGGAAGGATTGTGGGGACATGCAGCCTATGTGAAGGGCTCAGCACAGCGCCTGCTGAGAGATGCACCCAACAAGTGTTACCTATTATTGGCATCGTCAGTATCATTTATTTTCCTCCTTCTTCCCTTCCTCTTCCACATCCTTCTTCTCAAAGTGATCTGAAGTAGGGTTTCTAAGACAAGATCAATTATAATCAAGAGTAGGAACTAAAATTGTAGCCTGGAAAGTGGTACCAAGTCGATTTTAAGGGTGAAGTAAGGAGAATAAAAACGGGAGTGACGAAGAAAATCATCTGCCATAGAGGATAAAGAAGAGGTTAGATTGAGGAAAGAAGTTTAGACCGAATTTATGAAAAGTGTGGGAACTTTACATCAAAGATGGTTTTATCTGGCTTCTCTTTGGTGCCTGCCAAAGGGTGGATCTACTGCCCAAATGATCCACTATTTACTGGAGACTGTTCATTTTTTACTTAAAAATAGAAAGATGAGAGGGCGAGATCAATCTCAGAACTGGCAAAACACAAAGTATTACACCTAACCATAACTAGACAATGACACCATTGCATGATTCATATACATGTGGGTGAATTTTATCTTAGATTTATAGCAATTATTTTTACTTTTATGCATGGTCCAGCCAGGTGTATCATACACAGCATATCACAGTGTCATTTAGAATATATATGAGCAATCAAGTGGAGACATCTGACATGAGGGGCTGAGAAAGTACAATATGAAACACAGAAAACTCACCAATAGCATCTCATATTTTTTTATTTTTAGATAAGAAGCATAAACTATGGTTTGGGTTTCCCTCTGTATCTCAGAGAGACCCGTAGAGCCCATATCTCTCTCAACCATATAGTAAGCCAATTGGAATTGAACTAGAGTCACTTAGAAGAAAAATACATTTAAAAATCCCTTGCATTCCATTAAGTACAGACCTTTAAAATACTTATTAAGGCCAGGCACAGTGGCTCACACCTGTAAGCGCTTCGGGAGGCCAAAGCGGGAACATCACTTGAGGTCAGGGATTCAGGACCAGCCTGGCAAACATGGCAAAATCACATCTCTATTAAGCAAAAGTTAGCTGGGCATGGTGGTGCGTGCCTGTGGTCCCAGCCACGTGGGAGGCTGAGGCAGGAGAATCACTTGAACCCGGGGGTTGGAGATTGCAGTGAGCCAAGATCACACCACTGCACTCCAGCCCAAGTGATAGAGTAAGACTCTGTCTCAAAAAAAAAAAAAACCACCTTATTAAACAGGTTCAAAATCAATTAAGATTCAAATAGATGGATAAAGCCCCCATCATAGTCAGAAGAAGGAAATCACGTTTTGCTAAGAACACAGTCTAGGCCTGATTTCATGAGAATGTTTTGCCATATGTGAATGTCAGTACTTCCTCCTGTATACCTCCAGGAATCCATCTACTTCTCCGTGTACTCCCAACTCTATCCTAAACCAGATCATCCTCCCTTTCTAGGGCAACTTAATAATCTTCTCATTGATATGTTCCCATTCATCTTCCATTCTCTTTATCCAGAGGTTTTGAAATTAGAATCTCATAATCTGCTATACTAGCAATGTTTAAAACCTTTCAGAAGTTTTCCAAGTGTTCATCTGATCTCAAAAGCTAAGAAGGGTCAGCCCTGGTTAGTACTTGGATGGGAGAACTTTTTCAAGTGATTATGATAAGTCAAAATTCCTGACATGACCTTATAATAAACTCTTATTGAACCTTTTACTATTCCTTTGTGGCAGTTATGACCATTACAATTTTACCTACATTTGTGTAATTATTTAAATTCTACCTGCCTTTCCCACTGTACCACAAGCTCCATTGGGACAGGAACCACGTAATTTTACCCAGCACACTACTTAGCAAATAGCAACTGCCAAAATTAAAATGTGTTGAATAAATGAATGCCATTTTCTCCTCATTTGCTGTTGATTCTGGGCAAGGGCAGCCAGAAGTAAACACTTGTAATTAGAAACCTGGGTTCCCAATTTGTGAACTCAGAATGTTTCCTCTATTACAGAACTACATGGCCACAGACTTGATGTTTTCTACGACTTTTTCTGCTAGTGTGGAAGAATGGAGAGGTCACGGGTTGTATACTCAGGCCTTGATTTAAATCTCAATTTCGTACTTAATAACTCTGAGACTTGAAGATATTTCAGAACTTCTCACTCTTAGTCCATTTGGGGTGCTATAACAAAGTGCCATAGATTCAGTGGCTTATGGATAATAGCCATTGATTTCTCACAGTGCTGGAGGCTGGAAGTCTGAGATCAGGGTGCCAGGATGGACAGGTTCTGGTGAGGGTCTTCATTTGTGTGGCAGACTGCCAATTCCTTATACCTCACATGGCAGGAAGAGGGCAAGAGAGCTCTCTGGGGTCTTTTTTTATTGGGGCATTCAATCCCATTTATAAAGGCTCTATCCTCATGACCTAATTGCTCCGAAAGGCTCCACCACCTAATAGTGTCACACTGAGGGTTAGAATTTCAACATGTGAATTCTGGGAGAACACATTCAGTCCATTGCATACACAAAGCCACAATTTTGCCACTTGTATAAAGCAAGGAGGCTATGAAGATTAAATAAAATAATACTGGGGAAGCACTTAACAAAATGCCTAGCAAATAATAAACACCATGAAAGGGTAACAATTATTTTTGTTGTAGTATTACAATAATTACTATCACTAACACTTCTGTAATTTTTATTATTGCTCTGTCTAGAATTTTGTGATCTGATCACAAAAGGTCTTATGACTACTAAAAGTATAAGCCCTTAGAGGATGCCTTAATGTGTTTTTCACCATAATAAAGGTGACAGTGCCATAAATGGCTCCAGTAGTTTCAAGGAGGTAGTAAATATCTGGGGGGTGGGGCATGGGTTGGGATTCCAAATGTTTGAAATGTTTCTATTTACCTTGATTTGGAAATACTCATCAAATTAGTTTTATCTCCTTTACAGTATAAACAAAAAAGGCTATTCTTAGTAACTAAAGGTGATGGAGGCAGGGGCAGGGGTGATAGTATTTCCTTATTAGGGTGATAATTGCTCAGAGTTTATTCAACATTATTATTGAATTAGCATTGAAAAGGTAATTTCATGCTTCATGAAGTGACAAATTTAATTCACATGCTAGGAAGGCAAAAGAACAAGTATGACTGACATGGATAATTATGCCCCACCCTAAAACAAGGCAAGGTAAACCTTTCACATCACTTTGGGATGAATATCCTTTTCCTTACCATCTTCTTATTAAGTAAGGACAGGACATCATAATGGAGGTCCCTTTGTTGGAATGAATTGGCCTGATCTTTTTCCAAGTCACAAATTGTTGCATTTTGTTTGTCCGGTTCAGGAACAGATTTGTCACTTGTTAACATGAAATGAATGAATTCCCCATATTATGTATGAATGAGGTAGAGTCTCTGCATCCCCAAATTGTCATCATACTCTTTATCCAGTCCCAGTCATGGCTTTGGTTTACAAAGAGTTTCAATCTTTGAGGGAGGAGTTTGTGAAAGCAAACCTTGCTTCATCTCAAACTCCCCCACCAAGCATTCATTCCTTCAATCTTCACTTTGTACAAGTGGGTAGCAATTTTTTTTTAATGACATTGCTGTGTTTCTCTCTGAAGAACTGACCTCAGACTCACTGATGTTTTCTCAAAAAAGAAGAAATTTGTTCTTCTTTGGGACTAATCTGATAAGTGAGTGGTTAGTTTAAGAAGTAGCCTTAGAAATTAGTCATGGTGTTTATTGTGGATAGAGTTGCTGAGGTCAGTTGCATTAGTGCTTTATATGAAGCCCGAGGAGAATACGTAGAAAATGCCTAGAAAAATGGTACCACTGGAGAATATGGCCACTGTTTTGCAAGATTATTAAGGTTTCTGTGACCATTATACTAGATATGCTTTCCTTCTTGCTTTGACCACTGGGATGCTCAATACTGGATTTATGACTCAACTAGTCCTATTAAATCTGTGGATTTATGTGACCTCATGTACACTCAATGTCTTCTTATTATCCTAATCTTGTCTTGCTTTTACCATGATCAATTTGTCTATTTGGGGGCTAATTATAAAAGTAATGTTACGAGTTCAAGTTTTGTGTTTTGTTTCATTTTGTTTTTTGAGATGGAGTCTCCCTCAGTTGCCAGGCTGGAGTGCAGTGGTGTGATCTTGGCTCACTGCAACCTGCACCTCTGGGCTCAAGTGATTCTCCTGCCTCAGCCTCCCCAGTAACTGAGATTACAGGCATGCACCACTATGCCCAGCTAATTTTTGTATTTTTAGTAGAGACTGGGTTTCACCATGTTGGCGAGGATGATCTTGATATCTTGACCTTGTGATCTGCCCACCTCAGCCTCCCAGAGTGCAGGGATTACAGGTGTGAGTGCCTGGCACAAGTTCAAGTTTAAATACAGTAGTATCGAGTTAAGTCCCAAGGATCGATATCTAGGGAATTTCCTTGTTGACAGTTCAGCATTGTGTATCCTTTTAGACATTTCCCTAAACTGTCAAATACCTAACATATGTGCATATGTAGATACATACATGTGTTCATGTAAACAGGTGTGTGCATGTGCACATGCTTTTTTTTTTTTTTTTTTTACTTAGCAATATATGAACATTCTTCCATGGCAGTACATAAAGTTCTATATTTGTTAAAAAATTGCTTAGTATCCCATGGTATGGCAGATTTTTATTTTGTCTAGCCATTCTGTTGTCAAAATAAATCTTCAGTTTTTCCCTCTTCAAATAATCATACACTGAGTTTCTTGCAGTATACATTCCTAGAAGTAGTCTATGTGGAAGGATCAATATTTTAAAATTTGAGGAATTTATATTTTAAAAGAATCAATATTTTAAAATTAGCTTCCATGAGACTGAACCAATGTAAACACTAACCAATAAGGTATTAGAATGCTTGTCACTTGAGGTCAGGAGTTAGAGACCAGCCTGGGCGACATGGCAAAACCCCATCACCACTAAAAATACAAAAATTAGCCAGGTATAGTGGCATGCACCTGTAATCCCAGCTACTTGGAGGCTAAGACACAAGAATTGCCTGAACCCAGGAAGCAGAGGTTGCAGTGAGCCTTGATTGTGCTACTGTATACCAGCCTGGGTGACAGAGCAAGACTTTGTCTCAAAAAAAGAAAAGAAAAGAAAAGCTGCTTTCTACACACCCTACTAAAATTGATAGTAGAACATTTAAAAATGTTTTCCAGCCTAATGGACGAAAACTGTATCTTGTTTTAATTTGCATTTCTCTCATTCATTGCCAACATGAACATTGTTGCTATGTTTATTATCCATTTCTATTTATTTCTGGATCAGTTGCCAGTATAAATCTTTACCCATTTCTCTATTGACCTGTTAATTTGTTCTTCTTAATTTGTAGATTCTCTTTGTATGTTATTAGTGCTAAGCATTTATTGAATAGTCTATAAGAGTTTTTTCTCTTCTTTTAATCAGTTTGTGACTATTGCTACATAAAAAGTTTTAAGTTTTTGCTTTCTAAACCTGATGTTCTTTATGACATTTATGTGTGAACTTCATATCCTATTCGTATTTTTTCTCATCTCAAAGGAGTCTGGATGGTCACTTCTGACATTCTCTTTACCTAAAACGTTATGTACATGAGTGCTTTAAAATGTCCAAGAATTTTGATTTTTCTATTTTTTTAACTTTTCTATCACAACTTTACTTTTAATATCCAACTTTATTGTAGAGAATCTGACTTGTAGGATATGAGTCTTTGTATATTTACTGAGATTATCTTTGTGGCAAACTGTGTGATCAATTTTTGTAAATATTTCATAGGTATATAAAAGGAATGTACAGTCTCAGTATGTCTGGAACAAAATTCAGTGTTTCCTCTTTATTAATTCCTTTCTGTCCTCCTTCCTTCCTTCCCTCCCTTCATTTCATCCTTCCTTCCTTGCTTCCTTCTTCTCTCCCTTTTTTTCTCTCATTATTTCTAGATTGTTAATTATGTTACAGAAATTCTCTATATCCTTAATTTGGTATCCACAGAATTTTTTAAACTCCCCATATGTATTTTAATAAAATTATTGTTTGATCCTTTTTTCTTTGATGTATTGTTCTCAGTATTAATATTCACTACTGTACTATTAAAAAGTCAAAAAATAACAGATGCTGGGGAGGTTACAGAGAAAAGGGAATGCTTATACACCGCTGGTGGGAGCACAAATTAGTTCAGCTACTGTGGAAACAGTTTGGCAATTTCTCGAAGAACTTAAAACGGAACTACCATTTGACCCAGCAATCCCATTATTGGGTTTTATATCCAAAGGTACATAAACCGTGCTGCCATAAAGACACATGCACATGTGTCTTCATCACAGCACTATTCACAATAGCAAAGACATGGAATCAACCTAAATGCCCATCATCATTAGACTGGAGAAGGAAAATGTGGTACCTATACACCATGGTTCCCAGCCATAAATGGAATAAGATCATGTCCTTTGAAGCAACATGGACAGAGCTGGAACTCGATTTATCCTCAGTAAACTAATGCAGGCATAAAAAATGAAATACCACATGTTCTCACTGATGAGTGACAGCTAAACATTGAGTACATGTGGACACAAAGAAGGGAACAACAGACACTGGGGCCTCCTTCAGGGTAGAGGGAGACAGGAAGGTGAGGATTGGAAAACTGCCTACCAGTTACTGTGCTTATTACCTGGACAATTAAATACTTTGTAGACCAAATCCCCATGACATGCAATTTACCTATATACCAAACCTGCACACATACCCCTAAATCCAATATAAAAGTTAAGAATAAATAAAAATCTGTGCAGTTTATTGTACACAAATAATACCTTGATGAAGTCTATTTAAAAAAAAAAATAACATGGAACATTGCCTATTTCTAAAATAGTCTGGAGAAGGTAGCAAACATTCAACTGATATTCATTATATTGCCTTATGTATTTGTTCTTATTTCATGTTTTTCATTCTTTATTTTCTTGTTTTTTATTTACAGTTTACCTCACAGTTTAAAATTTTCACCTTACATTTTTGTTCTGCTAATGGACATTCTTAAACTTGTCACAATCAAATTATTTTCCTGTCCAAATAAAAATAGTGTCTACAACAACCTCACTTAAACCAAACACAGGTTGTATCATTGGTATTTTATAACCTCCCTTTATTTCTTCCTTGCTACTTCTTTGGTATTATTGAAAATTATCTTGAATTTTTGGTTCCGGATAGTTAATTTTTTACTTTGTGCCTCTTCTGTTTTATAACTACCTACTTAACAATTCCATTAAATTTCACTGCCATATTTTCAACCATTACTTAGTATTAGATATAAGTTTTACTGATATCATTGCTCATTTTATTGGTATGTTATGTATTTCTGTGTCTCAGCTTTATCTTGCTGAAGTACAACCTGATGTTTTTTGTTATTGCTTTGTTTTCAGAAAAGGTTATGCGAGTGGTAAACTTTCTGTGTTCTTGTATGTCTAAAAGTGTCATTCTCCTCTACCCCTTACTTTAATGATAGGACTTGAGCTTGAAAATGTATGTCTTTAGCTTCTTACAAGCATTGGTTCATTGTTTTCCTGTTTTCTGAATTGTAAATGAGAAGTTTGATGCTAGCAATTAATGTAATGGGCTCCAGAAACCCATGTTTCTGAACTTGAGTTTTAATCCCATTTCTACCACTTACTAGCCGCATAACTGCGTAACTTCGAGGATCCTCTTTTTCCATATCCTCATGCTAGTAGATAAGAGCATGGTATAGTGTCCTGATGTGGTGATGATTAAAGTAAAATACTTAGCTCGAAAATAATGGACTCACTGATGAGAATAATAATTCCTTTATACCAACCTTACATTTTTCTTTATGGGAGGTGGTGAGATTTTTCTTTATCCTTAGGGGTTCCAATTTTTTACAATTTTGCTGTAAAGAGTTCAGTTGGCTATTTCTTCTCTGAAAACTCAAGTCACCTTCTAGCTTAGAGTCAATCTTTCTGTTATTTATTTGATTGCATCATACCCTCCATCTATATCTCTTTCTTTCCTTGTGATTTTTCACTGCAGAGGTATGGGGTCTATTGAATCTGTTCTCTCTGTGTAATAGTTTCCTATTGCTGTTTTAACAAAGTACCATAAACTTAGTGACTAAAAACAACACAAATTGATTATTTTATTGTTTTAGAGGTTAGAATCTGAAATGGATTTTACTAGGCTAAAATCAAGATGTTAACTAGGGGCATTCCTTTGAAGGAATAAAGTTACTTATTTATATTTATAAATCAGAATCTAAGAAAACATATTTGGTACCTGAAATGTAATTTTCCTTACATGAAAAAATTCTTGTGCCTCCAACAATGGGTGCGGATTCTGAAGACAGAAGCCCTGGTTCCTTTCAGTGGATGGAGCACTGGGAAGTCTTTTCTTTAGAAAGTATGAGAATTTATCCTTTGATGGACCGTTGTGGTAATCAAAGTAACTTGGGAGTTCAGTGCTGCATCTTTTTTGATGCTAGTGCCCACTCTGCGAACTTCTCACAGATGATTTACCAGTTGATTCTGGAAGCTATTCTTTCAGCTTTGCTCAGGGACAAACACAGTGTTAGCCTTTTGAATGGGACAGCTCTTTCAGGTCTCTTTATTTAGTTACCCCTCACCTTTCTCTGCCCCCCTGATCTTGGAATCCCCAAAGAATTTTGCTGGGAAATCATATTTTCTTGGCCCCTTTCTTCCATTTTGGGTGTTATGAATTATTTTTTTATATTCTCGGTCAATATGTTACTATCTGCCTTTCAGACATTCCTCAATATTCTGATCTGCCACATGCAAGCTCCCTGTACTTTTCTAGTGATGTTGTAATTTCCTCCTCTTTGTGAATATCTTGTGTTTTAGTGGGATATGAGGCTGGAGACATGCATAGTCGACTATCTTGAAAACTAAATTCTTTTTTCTATTGTTTATTCTATCGCCATGTATGTGTCTCTGTAAATTGTAACAAATATTTTTCAAAAAATGTATACGTGAATATAAGTTATATAGACAATAGATAAGTAAATAAAAATTGGCCAGGTGTGGTGTCTCACGCCTGTAATCCCAGCAATTTGGGAGGCCGAGGCAGGCAGATCACAAGGTCAAGAGGTCGAGACCATCCTGGCCAACATGGTGAAACCCCATCTCTACTAAAAATACAAAAAAATTAGCTGGGCATGGTGGCACGCACCTGTAGTCCCAGCTACTCGGGAGGCTGAGGCAGGAGAATTGCTTGAACCCGGGAGGCGGAGGTTGCAGTGAGCCAAGGTCGAGCCACTGCACTCCAGCCTGGCACCTGGTGAT
>NW_016107438.1:4929991-5014960 GCF_001604975.1 Cebus imitator | reverse complement strand
AAAAAAAAAAAAAAAAGTACATAAAAATTTTGATCTATATTGACCTCACAAATATAGGATCCCTGATTTTGTCTGAATAACCTTGTTATTTACTGGATCAGTTGCTTATTTAGCAAGCATATCTATACCTAAGCTATGTTATTCACTGGAGTTACTTTTTTTAAAAAATCAGCCTTTTTATTCTTCATGATGTCTATTGTTTGTATGATTCAATTTTGCACTTTAGTTTTATTCTGAACATTTAGCATACATTATAGATTATCAATTTATCTCATTCAGTAGTTGGCTAGAGAAGTCTGAAGGTCAGATAATTCATTTCCATGGACCTTAGCTTTCCCTATTTCTAAATTCTTTCCCAAAAACCAGACTCTCTTTGCTAGTTTGACTGCATTCTCTCTCTATGAACACTGAACACCATATTTAAGTCGTAGAGACAAAATCCCTCTTTTGAAGTCCAGGCACTAATTTTACAGTCATCACTCAAAATACTCCAGTGGAAATGCTTCCCTCCCCCTATCCCCTGTCATGGTTGCTGTGTTTCTGCATCTGGAGAGAGAGTCCCTTACTATAGGCCTGGCTTCAGGCTTAGAGCATGGATTTTCCCAACAACTGTACCGACATTTTCCACCCACGCAGAACCAACATGGTTTTATGTTACTCTCAGTCCTTCACAATGACTTTATTTTCATTTTTTCATGAGAATATCACATACTTATGTATTTTGATGATAGTCTTTTTATCTGTAAGTTAACCTGTAACTTGATGTTATGCAACTTATAAAAACAATAAAAGTAATATTAATGATGACAAGAATAATAATAAATGTCACTTATTGAGTATAAAGTAGGTACCAAGTACTTTTATAAACTGTATCAATTTTAAGTGTTTTTAACTGAAGTAATGAAAAAGCCATGTTGTCTAAGACAAGTAGTTTATTTTTGTCACATAATGAGAAGTGTGAGGATTTGCAGCTGCTAGCGCTGGTCCAGTTGCTCAGTGTGACTCATAGTGAAGCCTCTAGTACTCACATGGTCTTGTTCACATTGTGTTAAAATGACTGCATCCACTCCAGCCATCATGCCCACCAGCAGGAAGAAAGGAGTATAAGAAGAAGAAACCTGTATCAGAATAGTAGAAGTATCATTGAGACTATAGCCGATCCCACCTGTGTCTAATTGGCCAGAATAGTAACACCTAAACCGCCTGGAATTGGCTGGGGAGAATAAATTTGGAATGGAGGTTGGGCCAACTAGCCCATATTGGCCATATATTTGCCATAACCAGATTATCTTATCTTACACATTTCTGCCATTGTTATTCCCCTAAGGATATTGAAGGCCAGAGAATTTATGACTAGGCAAAATCACACCATTAGCAAAAGAAGTGGATGGATTTGGACCTGTCTCTATCTTTTTCTGAATTCTCATTCTTTCCTTTTATTACACTGTCTCCCAGAATTGTTTACAAAACAACAGTATACATAATTAAAGCAGAATTGAAGGAATAAATGAATTAATGGCTTCCTAGCATTGATGTTTAGACAGATGGCTCTGTATAAGAGATAGTTCTGTTAAAGGCCTTACTGAGTCAGCTTTCAGAGATAGGTAGAAAAAGAATGGAAACAAATAGCCGGAATTGAAATCCCAGTTCCACCACTTACTCATAGAGGACTATGATCCAGCATGCATGTCTCTGCACCTTGAGTTCTCATCTTTCTCTTTGTAACTACTCTCGCCAAGTCCGGTTATGTATTACAGCCAAATTAGTCATCAAGCAGCGTTTTATTTCTCCACTCAAAAATCATAATAGTTAAATGGTGGACGCCATGAACTAGCTATTAAAAAGGGACTCATAGTTACCTTTTCTCTGACTTTTCTTTGCCACACTCAGAAAATAGAAAATACTCAATTTCTCAGCCTCCTAACTACCTCTCAGCATGGTAGTTAGGGATGGTACCATACATTCCTAGCCAGTGGGATGTAGGTGACTGTTTTTTGGAGGGGATTGGCCAGTATGTCCCTTTACCCTTAAACTTTCTTCCTGCTTATAGTGCAGACATGGGGCTGGAAGGGAGCAGCCATGTTCCCATCATGAGAGTGAAAGCCACCTGCGCAGAGTGACAGAGTGGGGCAAATGGAAGGAATCTGAGTGTTCCATGGCCTCCTGAGCCACCGTACCAACCCTCACCTGCCTGCCTCCTGACTTCTTATTTCATACAGTAAACCAACTCCTTTCTCATGTAAACCACTGTCTGTTATGTTTTTCCATGAACTGCAGCTGACTACATTCTTACCTGATAACACTTCCCAAGTAAAATGTAAACCCTTCAGATCAATATTGAAGATGCTCTAGAGTCTGGCCTCTAGAAGAAAGAAGAAAAGTCTGGAAAGAAGATCTCTTCTCATCTTCTTTCCAGACTTGTCTTCCACTTCTTCCATTCACAAACTATGATTAATCTAAACCAAATTGCTAATGGTTACCACAGTAAGACCTGTTGAATGGGGAGGTCAGACTTCAGCCTGTTTCAAGGCCAGGCTGAAGTCTGACCTCCCCATTCAACAGGTCTTCCTCATGTTGCCTGACAGTGCCATTTCTCATTCCTTAGAACTGCTGTCTTCTTTAATATTTAGCACTGTCTCTCTTAAATTACAGTTACTTGAGTATCTGTCTCATCTCTCCCTTTGTGCATTACCATAAGCCTTGTTCTTCACCACCACCAACTGCTCCCAATCACGCACACCACCTCAATCCCTACACAGCACCTTGCCAAGTGGATCCTTAGTACCTCCATGGTAATGAATGGCTAGTAGTAGATATGATTGTTTTGGGTTCTTTCCTTTTGTTTTAGATACCACTGATAATCATTGGAATCTCTTATTTGTCTCTACTGCTGTTTGCATCTTTTTCAATCTAATTTTCTTAGATCTGGAATCCCATCTTTCCTGAGCTATTGTTGACCTACTTATAAAAACCTGGAAAGGAGGAGAAATAGCCTTGTTTGCAGTGCTTGGTTCACAAGACTCTTTCCGGGCCGTCTGCTGTGCACTGAGCAGAAACAAGTTTTTAATTCTCTCCTTGACAGGCAGGCAGATTGGTCTGTTTTCCTGGCATGACTGTCAACTGGCTCCAAATTCAGCAACCTCTGGATAAGTAGAATAAAAGCAGCTTTGGATACATGGACCAAATATGATATTCAGTCCTCTACAGAGCCTAGTACAGTACACTACATATACTTGTGACCCAATAAATATTTTCTATTTGTTTGAAACTATGGCTTGAGTTCAAATTTTCAAACAGGATTACTTTGCTTTAATATACTGTTCACTCATTTTTTATTTATGTGTATTACTTGTACCCTGACTACTTCTCAGAGAGATATGTGGTAACTAAAAGCTACAGGTTCACCGTAACTATTAAATCATTCAAGTGAGGTTAAAAAGGCAAAAAACAAACAACAAAATAGCCCAGTAGTACAGAGACCTAGGGTAGGGTCTTGAAGTTCAGCTCTTTGGTTCCTCTCGAAAAAATTATGGATTTGGTATTTTTTTTTACAAAATGAGAAAGCCAAGGATCAGAAATGTTGAGCAAGTGGCAATAGGTCATATACTCATGAATTTAAAAACCCACAAATCAAGCCCAATATATACAGGTGCCATGGTCTAACGTCTTCACTCAGCTTCATGCTGTGATGGAATAAGATTCTACATAGCCTGCCTACTTTATCCCCGTGAATTAATCAAAACACAGACAAAAGAGAGATTATTAAGTAAAAATGTAATGCAACAACCAAAAGCTCACTGAAGTGTTCTATTCTGTAAATTCCCTCCAAAACACTAAGCCACTGGCACTTTAATGGAATATCAGGAGAGAAGTGTCCTTAAATTCACCCAGTGTTGCTACCTCCTTTTCTTTAAGCGAAGACAACTAGGTGACTTGAGCTGCCCAAGATAATCAATATAAAGGGTTCATCTGTGCCAGCCTGCTTCCCCAGGACTGCTTGGAAACTGGAAGACTCCAACTCTCTTTCTCTCTAGGGACTGAAGTCAGAAAGTCTCAAAGCATGATGTCTCCAGTGGGTGTTCATCTAATGAAAAAGCTTTCCCAAATTCTTTGGCAAAAACACGTTTGGTCATATGTTTTGTTACCTTTGATGGAAACCTTGTTTTCATACACACAGGTGAAACTTCCATTTGAAGTTTGTAGTTAAATGGTATGTGATCCCACTATTGATCTGGCAAAGATAGAAATGTTCCTATGAGCAGAAAGTTTAATTACAAGGTAGACAAGCCCAGCAACTAGTCTCCAAAGGTCGTCCCCAATGAACCTCATGTACTCAAGTACTAATGCACTTGATTCTTTTATATTTTATTTTATTTTTTGAGACAGGGCCTCATTCTGTCATTTAGGCTGGAGTGCAGTGGTGCAATCATGGTTCACTGCAGCCTCAACCTCCCAGATTTAGGTGACCCTCCCACCTCAGCCTCCTCAGTAGCTCAGACTACAGACCTGCACCACTACACCTGGCTAATTTTTTGTAGAGACAGGGTTTTAAGTGTTGAACTCTTGGGTTCAAGCAATCTGCCTTCCCCAGTCTCCCAAAGTGCTAGGATGACATGCATGAGCCACCACACCTGGCCACCTGCTTGATTCTTAACTACTCTGTGTAATCAATAGAAGGTGGTAGAGGTAATACTGCATGACTTCCACATTTAGTCATAAGAAACTTTGCCATCTCCTCCTGGGTCTCTCGAAATGCCTACTGTGGGACTCTCCCTCACAGAATTCCGCCACCATGCCCAAGAAGCCAAAGCTATCTAGAGAGGCCAAGTGTTGTTATTCCAATTGACAGCCCAAGCTGAGCTCCTGGTCAACTTCTAAGAGCAACTGTCAGCTTGTAAGTGAGCTATCTTAGACATCCATCCCAGAGAACCTTCGAATAATTTATCTCCAGATTAAAGCCATATTAAAGACCCTCCAAGTGAGAGTCACCCAGCTGATTCCACTCAATCCATGGAGCCATGAGTTATAATAATAAATAACTATTATAAGCCACTGAATTTTGAAGTTGATTTGTTAGGTAGCAGTAGGTAATGAGAAGAGCAGAACACACTAAAAAGATTATTTTTCTCTCCAGTTTCCACAAAACTCAGCGGCAAAATATTATCAATATCTACCAAGATATTGAAGATGGTCAATTGGAATTTATTTAAACTCCTCTCCCATCCTACCAGAGATTGTCATTTTCAACTAAGTTATTTCTTTCATTCCAAAGCAAGAGACACAAGGGATAGAAGGATCTTAAAAGAGTAATGCAATTTAAAAATATCTTTTGAGATGGGTATTTTGACATCTGAAGGAAGGAAAAACAATTTAGGATTCTTTAAGAGCTTTCCAATGTTTACCTTCATATTATTTCATTCTCAGCTATAGAAAGTGGTCCTTATTCTACTATGTAGTTATTTAGAGCAATCAGTGGCATGGTGTACCCTTGAAAGATTTTAACGTAAATGTTCAGTAAAAGATTATATTTGCAGGTAGCTTATTTTATCGGCCAAACCGAACCAAGCTAATTTTCTTCTATTTATGTATCTTTTCTTTTTTTCCATTTCCTTTTCCTTTTTTACTTTTTCTCACCCGCCCTTCTTTTGTTTCTTTTCCTTTTTTTTTTTTTTTTCTTCTTTTTTTAATCAGTGTCACCTTCTGATTATCTGTTACTGGAGACAAGAAAAAGAAATCCAAAAGATGTTATATTTCAGGGACTTCCCAGTTTCAACTATCACGTGAAGTGATCACACTCACTTTATTTCATTTAATCTTCACAATAGGCCAGCCAAGTGGTGATGTTGTTCCCATTGTGCAGATGTAGAAACTGAGGCCGAGATAAATAAATTACCCAGATTCACTGAACCAAAAGTGACTGGCAGAGCGAGGATCCCAACCATGTTATTTTTTAGTCCAAAGACTTTGCTGTTTCCAGTATTTGAAGTCTACATTTAGTTCTGGGTTGCTGGAAGGCATACAGAATGGCTGCCCAGAGTTTCTACTCATCTGACAGTCCCTGTCTGCCTTCGGGCGTGATTGCTACCAAGCTCTCAAGAACTGCTGCTCTCCTCCATTCTGTGCTTCAGCCTTGAGTCCACTTGCCTCAGCCTGCAGGCTTCTTTCTGGGTGTCTGTTCTTTAAGAGCAGTTCTATTAGAGGAGGTGTGTATTTAAGGAGACTCTAACTTGAAGACAAATCTATACGAAGACTTGTGATTTTCTCATTTGTGTTCTTTCCAGCTTTTCAAGAATAGAATAGTATTAGTCAGAGTTCTCTACCAAAACAGACTTACAGGATATCTATATAAGGAGATTCATTATAGAAATTTGTTTACATGATTAGGGATATCAAGAATTTTCGTGATCTGCTATCTGCAAGCTAGAGAGCCTGGAAAGTCAGTGGTGTGTTTCGATCCCAAGACCAAAGGCATGAGAATGGAGCAGGGTGTACAAGGGGAGCTGATGGGATAAGTCCAGGTTCTAGTTTGAAGGCCTAAGAACAAGAAGCACCAAAATCCCAGGGCAGGAGAAGATGGATATCCAAACTCAAGCAGAGAGCAAATTCACTCTTCCTTTGCTTTGTTTGTTCTATTTGAGCTTTCAACAGATTGGATAATGCTGGGCCATTCTGGTGAGGACTCTTTACTAGTTCTCCTGATTCAAATGCTAATCTCTTCCAGAAACACCTACACAGACACACCCAAATGTAATGTTTTACCCATTATCTGGGCATCCATTAGCCCAGTCAGTCGACATATAAAATTAACCATCACAATGGTTGACCATGATAAATCATATAGATGGATTTAGGGATGGGTTTCCTTAATGTAGAAATCCTCAATATTAGTATTCTCATAATTTCCTGGGAGCTTATTGCCAATGCAAATTCTAGTACACTACTGCAAGGATCTGATTCCACGGCGCCTTAGATGAGACCCAGAAATTAGGTTTATTGAAATCAGTCAAGCTATTCTAACAGTGGCTCTAAGATTTTGTGGAACACTGTTTAAAGATAAGATCAATTGCACTTTTCAGTTACACTGTGGGAGGGAATTGTTACTCCAGGAAGCTTTTGCAGTTGGAAGGTGCAGTTTTTACAGCCACTCAGTCTCATCTATATCTAAGACCACACTGCTAAATTCACCCACAATGCTCAAAATACATCTAAAAGTGGCTCTAAGGGATGGTCTTTAGAAACAATGCAGGTGGCTGTGGGAGGGTTCTCCCCTTCACTTACTGGAAGGGCATTAGCTATTAGACAGCTTAAGTCCATTTTTTGCCCTCCTGAATAGTCTATTTTGTGTGCTCCTATGTTCATATCTCTGCACTCTCTGACCATGACTGAGGCCTTTCCTCGAAGGCACTTGTTTATAGTAACTTCCAAAATGCCTTGGTTAGAAACCTCATCTTTCCCACCTACTTATTGGCTAACTCTGTAGTACATACATACAGTGGAAAAATTATATTTACTGTTACTTCAAAGCTTAAGAAGGCAAATCTACCCTACTTCTTTCATTTGGTTGACAGGTATTTAGCATGTAGCTGTTATAGTCCCAGAACTGGATAGATGCTGGAGGTTGGACTGAAGGAAAAATGAAGAGATAAGGAAGGCATTGGCCCCTCTCTGAAAGATCTCCCAAATGAATGGAGATGATCTGGGTTGTCATGATTCTACACCAATACATTCACGTACTAAGATGATAACATTTCTAATGCAAAAAAGAACAACTGAAAGGGACCCACAAAAAGAGGTTATCAACTGTTCATATGGAAGGTTTCGGAGTGAGGACTGAGCTGGTGTTAAGAGAATGTATAAGATTTTAACAGAGAAATATGTGTCATAAAGGAAAAGGGGAGTAGATGGGGGTTTTGGGGAGTGAAAGAGCAAATAAGGGGGATTGTGAAAGTGTTTGTTTGAGGAAGAACCAGGAGTTCACCTTCGTAGCAAGGGGAGATACTGAGGGAAGTGATGCGAGCTAAGGGTGAAGACTTCAGTGAGGACCAGTTTGCCTAAGAGCATGAATGCTGTATCCAGTGTTTGGACTTTTATCCTCTTGGTCATGAGGAGCTTGCAGGGGGATTTAGTCATTCAACAAGTCTTTATGGGTTGCATTCCACCCAGGTATACCAGTGGAAAAAAAAGTCAAACAAAACTCTGTGCTTTCTTAGCGCTTATATTCTTGTATATAGAGAAAGACAACAAACTAAGGAAAAATATGTTGCATGTCATATGGGGCTAGGGGTTGAATTGCCTCCCCCAATAATATATGCTGAAGCCCTAATCCCTGATACCTGTGAATGTGATTTCATTTGGAAATAGTCTGCAGATATAGTCAAACTAAGATGAGGTCGTACTGAATTAGGGTGGGCACTAAATTCAGTGACTGGTATCCTCATAGAGAAAGGTCATGTGAAGATACAAGAATACAGACAAATAAGGAAGAAAGCCATGTGTTAATGGAGAAAGGCATTGGAATTATGTGTCTACAAACAAAGGAACTCCTAGGATTGCTTGTGACTACCATAAGCTAGGACAGAGGCATAGCACAGATTCTCCCTCAGAACCTCCAGAAAGAACCGAGTGTGACAGTACCTTGATTTCAGTTTGTGAGGTAATACATTTCTGTTGTGCTAAGCTTCCCAGGTTGTGCTAATTTGTTATAGCTGCACTAGAATACTAATCATTTTGTACTGAGTGCTATGAAGAAGAAAATGCTGAAAAGGAGGTTAGGAAATAGAGGGTGGGAGAAACTGGGTGCTATTTTTAATCCCGTAGTCATGGAAAGCCTCACTGAGAACAGAACATAAGTCAAAGACCTGGAGGAGTTAAATTTGCAAGCCATTGGATGTTTGCAGGGTAGAGTGGCCCAAGCAGGGAGAACAGCAGATGCAAAGGTCCCAAGACACCTGTTCTGGAGAAAGCTTGGAGGCTGAGAGGGAGAGTGGAGGAGTGGAGGACAATGAGGTGAGAGGGATTGCAAGGATTTTGCTTTCAACTTTAGCACAGTGAGGAAATTCTGTATGTTTGTGAGCAAAGTGGCCATCTGTTTTAGAGTTTTACAGCATCATTCTGTTGAAAACTACTGAAGGTTCTCACAGCCTGAGTCCAGGTGGCCAGTGAAAAGGCCATTGCAACAATCCAGGGAAAGGGTAGCTGTGTCTTGAGTAAGGTAACAGAAGAGCTAGTGAGAAGAATTTGAAGGTAGAGTCAACAAATGTTGCTGATAGGTTAAACATGGAATGTGAAGACAAAGAAGGGTCAAGGATGACTGCAAGGTTTTCTTCCGAGCAAGTGAAGGGATTGAAGTTATCCTTTATCATTTTGCAGGAGAGTATCAGAAAAGCAGATTTGGGAGAGAATATCATGAGATGAGCCAATTTTGAGTATGCTGAGTTTGACATATTTGTCAAACATCTAAATGGAGACCTTAAGTAGGAGGTAGAGTATATCAACCTAGATGCTGTACAGGGTTAGGCTAAAATAAAAATTTTGGGGTGTATTCAACATAGATGATATTCAAAGCCATGACTCATGAAATCATGCTAAACAAAAGGCTTAAGGACTGAGCCCTGGAGCACCTACCAGTAAGATGGGGAGGAGATGAGATGGAACCAGAAACGGAGGCTAAGACACAGCTGCCAGGGAGGGAGTCAGAAAACTAGAAGAGTGTGATATCCTGGAAGACAAAAGAAAAGAGGGTACTAAGGCAGAAGGGGCTGTTCATGGGTCAAGTATGGCAAAGACTGAAAATGACCATGGAGTCAACAACGTGGAGGCCATTTATTAGTAGCCTTAACAAGAGCAGTACGGGTGCATGGGATGGGGGAAGACATCGTTAACATATATTCATGAGAAAATGGGAGGAAAGGATTTACAAATGAATATGGATAACACTTGAGGACTGTCGACGTAAAAAGCTCAGAGATATTGAGTAGTAATAGCACAGGTGGGAAGAGTGATCAGGAGGGGATTTTTTTTTTTAGTTGGAAAGAATAGCAGAGCATTGAGTATACACTGAGAAGAATGATCCAACAGAAAAGGAAAAATCAAAGGAGAGAAATGTTATTGCCTTATTTTTAAGTTGATTCGCATGTATGTTTGTGTATGTGTGTGTATTTGTTAACCTTCTCAAAATGAAATAGAACCAAAGTTTACTCCAAAGTGCTAAGGAGTAAATGTGGTTGACAGTAGTTTCACTCCCGTCACTCCCTGCCTTCCCAAAAGGAGATGACTCACAACTAATTAATAGTTTAGTGTAAATTTTTCTAGACCTGAACTGTGCACATAAAATTTATCCTATGAACAAAATTTTCCACCAGTACCTTACCCAAGATGTACCCAGCCAGGATTATATCTGTTGGAAGCACAATTTTTTTCTAGAGAGAAGTGCCAAACTATTACTCTATTCTGAGAAAGGAGAGTGTACAGCAACTTCTGAGATTTTAAAAAGAAAACCTCCCTGGACCTCTTCGTAGGCTCCCTAGAGAGGGAAGGCAGATGGCAAGGTTGGGTCTCTAAGCCGACAGATTCCAGTCTTGACTCAGTGCTCTGGATGGCAGGGACCCTGGGAGTTGTTTGTGTAGGAACAAGAAAAGTGAGCACAGAGAGCCATACTTGCAGCTAGACTCAGCCCAAAAGCCATGGCTGTAAGGAGCATCCCCCTGCAAGTACCAAGTACTTGACATGCCTAAATCAGGGGGCATCATCACAGTCAAGTGTTACCATCATAGACCTGATTATGCCATGTTGGTGTAGTCAGGTGATACCTTGAGAAAACCAGCCCCAGTTAGCAGCATCTTTTGAGTCTGGAAGATGAATTGCCATCCTCTCCCAACACTCACACACACACACACAATTTGCAACTGGCATTCATGAGGTGCTAAGGTTTCTGGGCAATTTTGGGGATAAGCAATCTCAGGTGGGAGATCCTAGATTTCCTTGTACTAAAGCTTATGGGAGTTCAAACGATCAGCTGGGAAAAATGAAAAAGGATATGATGATATAACATAGTTATACTAGGAAACAGTTTTTCATCAATTATTTATATTTTGTATATGTAAATAGCTATCTTATATAAAGTATCTTTATAAACACACATACATAGCTAATACTGTACATGTTATATCATTTTGCAACTTTTTAGCCAACAATGTAACATATGCATCTATTTAAAAGTCAGGTCATGTGACTCTCTGCTTTTGTTTTTAGCCAATGCGAAGTTTTCCACAATATTCAACCATGTCCTATTGATGAACCTTTAGCATTCCTCCACTTTTTTACTATTACAAATAATATTGCATCTAACATTTTTCACATGTGTTGCTATGCATCTGAGCAAACATTCCAGTAGGATATGTATCTAGAAGTAAAATTGCCAAACCAACAACTTGTGGTTTGGATAGATTCTGCCTATTTGTCTTCTCCAAAGCTGTTTTCCTCTCATGAACAGTGAAAGATGCTCCATCCCCACCACCCACCAGCTTTGCCAATCCTGGATATTATCAGTGTTTATAATTTTTGACAGTCTAATATGGGAAAAATGCCTTCTCATTACTGACAAAATTTGCATCTCCTTGTTAGTGACATTCATCACCTTTTCAGGTGTTTGCCTTTTGTGTTTGTATGTAAATTGCCTATTTATATCCCTGTTGTTTTTTTTCTATCAGAAAGGCTATCTTTTTCATATTGATTTTTACTTTTTTTATGCATTATGAATATTAACCATTCTCATGTTTTAGGTGTTGCAATTTTTTTTCTTTTTTATCATTTCTCTTCTGAATGTGTTTATGGTGACTTTTGCTGTATACAAAAACTTCCATTTTTAAAATATAAAATGCATCAATCTTTGTGAATTCTAGGTTTCATCCTTTATTGGTAAAGCCTTCTTTAGCATAAGATTAGAAACAATTCTTATATTAATTTAATCTTTTTTTTTACATTTATGTTTATAATCTCTCTCAAAATTATTTTAAATTCATGTTAAAAAGTTCATGATCAAAAGATATAACTTTTTTCAATTACCCAATTTATTAAATAAATTGTTTAACCACCACTAATTTGAAAGTCAACTAAATTTCTACATGTATATGTAGAAATCTGTTCTGTGTTCCCTCTTTTAGTTTCTTTCTTCATCTATCCATGCACTATGAACATTATTTTTTCTTCATGCTTCCATATAGGTCTTTTATTAGTTATTTATTTTTTATTACTGAAACTTACTGCATATGCCAATAAACATGGTTTTCTTTAGGAGATTGGCAGGGAGTCAATAGTTAAGTTGGGAACACCAGAAGCACCACAGTAAGGAAGGCTTGTATTCAAAAATATGATGTACATACTAAAAATGTGAGGTACAGTGAGGCCAACAGATCAGGGAATAATTGCCACTGAAAAGACATTTTGTGGGCATAATGGCTCACACCTACAATCCCAGCATTTTGGAAGGCTGAGGCAGGAGGATTGCTTCAGCCCAGGAGTTCAAGACAAGCCTGGGCAACGTGGCGAGATGCCATCTCTACAAAAAATACAAAAATTAGCTGGGTGCATTGGCACAAACCTGTAGTCCTCTCTAGATGTTAAGCTGAGGTGGGAGGATCGCTAGAGCCCTGGGGACGGAGACTGCAGTGAGGCAAGATTGTGCCACTGCATTCCAGCCTGGGAGACAGAGCAAGACAGTGTCAGAAAGAGAAAGAGAAAGGGAAAGAAAGGAAAGAAAGAAAGAGAGAAAGGGAGGGAGGGAAGAAAGCGAGGAAGGGGAGGAAAGGAGAGGGAGAAGGGAGAAGGCAGGCAGACATTTTGTTGCTCACAGTTCCCAAGAGGAAGGGGAATGCCAGTCTGCTCAGTACCACATAGAGACATACCAGAGTTGGTCAGGAGGAATAAAGGGAGGAGGGAACTGTGGGCAAGAGCCTTTATTATGGTTTCTGTTGGAAGAGGCAAGGCAAGGAAAGCAGGGTTAGGATTGGCTTATTTGGTAATTTCAGCAGGCCCTGGGGTGATTAGAGCAGGTGGTTAAGTGGCCTGGAGTATGAGAGCCCATAGTTGAGGTGAGGATTCTGGATTGGCCAGTTTGTATATGAAAGGGATGCTACGGCAAATTATTTATTTTCTCTAGAAACTGGCTAACCCTGGGGAGGAGGGGAACTTCCTCCTGAGTCAGCAAGGCCCCAGATACCAAAGCATGCAGAAAATAGAAGACATGGTTAATACACCTTCACTCAAGGAGTGCCATTGGTCAGTGAAATTCACTCATGGACACATGTCACTTCCTTTTATTTTTAAGAGAATTCTCCTCTCTAATATGGATAAGAATAATTTAATAGGGAAGTTTTTTGCATTTCATTACTGCTCCTTGTATTCACAGTTTCTCCAGAATTCTGTTGGGAGCAATGACTGATCTCTCTGCAGTGAGCTTTTCTTTTCTTTTTCTTTTTTTTTTTTTTTTTTTTTTTTTTTTTTTTTTTTTTTTTTTCAATTATACTTTAAGTTCTGGGATACATGTGCAGAATGTGGTTTGCTGCACCCATCAACCCATCATATACATCAGTTGTTTCTTCTAATGCTCTTCCTCCCCTAGCCCTCCACCTCCGACAGGCCCTGCTGTGTGATGTTTCCCTCCCTGTGTCCATGTGTTCTCATTGTTCAGCTCCTACTTATGAGTGAGAACATGCAGTGTTTGGTTTTCTGTCCTGTGTTAGTTTGCTGAGAATGATGGTTTCCAGCTTCATCCCTGTCCCTACAAAGGACATGAACTCATCCTTTTTTATGGCTGCATAGTATTCCATGGTATATATCTGCCACATTTTCTTTATCCAGGCTATCATTGATGGGCATTTGGGTTGGTTCCAAGTCTTTGCTATTGTGAACAGTGCTGCAATAAACCTATGTGTGCATGTGTCTTTATAAAAGAATGATTTGTACTCCTTTGGGTATATACCCAGTAATGGGATTACTGAGTTAAATGCTATTTCTGGTTCTAGATCCTTGAGGAATTGCCACATTGTCTACCACAATGGTTAAACTAATTTACACTCCCATCAACAGTGTAAAAGTGTTCCTATTTCTCCACATTCTCTCCAGCGTCTGTTGTTTTCTGACTTTTTAATGGTCACCATTCTGACTGGTGTGAGATGGTATCTCATTGTGTTTTGATTTGCATCTTTCTAATGACCAGCGATGATGAGTTTTTTTTTCATACGTTTGTTGGCTGCATAAATGTCTTCTTTTGAGAAGTGTCTGTTCATATCCTTTGCCCACTTTTTGATGCAGTGAGCTTTTCATTGATCAACTCTGGGTGCTCTGTTCTCTAGTCTTCACTTCCAGCCAGGCAAATTTTACTTGCTCTTCATCATTCAGAAGTTTCTCAAAGTTTCCACCCATTACTGTTTTCTAGAGTTTTCATTGATTTAGTTTTCTATTTTAGAACTTTTTGTTCATTTTAATAATATTGAGAAGTTGAGAGTTGTTAAATAAGTGTGATCAGTTCCACCATCATAAGTGGAGATCCCATAATAGATTTAATGAAGTAGAATACAGAGAGGGTAGAATCTCTGGGTTACATAGATAATCTTGGGAGTAGTAAGGAAGATGAGTAGAAGAGGGAACGAGTTGAAACAGAACATTTTAAAGCTTATGCAGCTGTTTGTAGTATTTGTCTTCCCAGAAATTCCAATTCTGGTAGTTTATTCTGAAGAAATATAGATACACATAAAACACTGTAACACCATGTTCAGCGGACAATAATTAGAAACCACCTGAAATATCTGACAGTAGGTAAATGGCTACATAAGTATGATAACCATCTAATAAGATACTATTCAGTTGTTTAAGTTCCATTTTGAATAATTTGAATCGTTGGAAAGTTCTCATAATGGAAAATTAAAAGGAAAGTTACAAAGTTATATACTATATGTTTTTATTTAAAAATAGAAACAATAATCTCAAATACCAACAGTGGTTATTTTGAGGTTTGGGAATTATCAAATTTTATTGTTATATTTGTTCATTATATATATATATGTGTGTGTGTGTGTGTATATATATATAATTCTCCCTCTGTATATATAAAATATATATTTATATATATTTAAATATAAAATATACAGAAAGAGAGAATGAGAACATATTATATTTGGAATGATAAAAATATTATTTTAAAACCAAAACTTGAACTGATGAGATCCTTGGAGGAGCACGCTGTTTGTCAGTGAATGAATAGTTATAAGTTTGAAAAACATTTCTTTGGCTCACATTATGTATTAAAATCCTGGAAAGGGTAGAAGATACCTCAACACATGTAATAATCTAGTTGAGTAATTAAAATGAATACCTGGATCACAGAAGATAATCAAAGATTTTTATAGATGGAAGCCCAAACTGCATTTTGCAGATATGATCCCTGGTGCCTACAGAGTTGAGTTCTATTCCCCAGGTCTGTCTGCCAGTTAGATCAGAGCCAGGGATACATTTCAATCTTGAACAATAATGTGAAAAATATCCTATGATAGATTGTGATTCTACCAGGTAGGTTGTATAGACTGTTCACATCCCTAAATAGCTGGGGTGACTGCAGGAGTTTTTCTGAGTCTTGCTAGGTTTCTTAGGGTCATACTTCCTACCTTTCTACAACTAATGCAGGGGATTCTGAACTTGTCTACGCATTAGAATTACGTGGAGAACTTTTAAAAATATGTTAAGCCTTAGGACTCAATGTGGTTACATTTTAGAACCAGAATTTCCAACTTTCTGCGGTAATTCTGATCAGCTTTGAGAAGCAGTGTGTGTTTACACCTCTTTACCTCTCTTTACATTCTTAGGAAATGGATAAGCAGATAAAAAAAACTGTGAAAAAGTCGCTGGTTAATGAAAGACCTTCTATACACTGACCTATAGAAGACAGGTTTTAAAATGACTTAATAATGGTAATTATCCTTTAGAAGAATATGTTTGTGTCGACACAGTGATGCTACCTCCTTGAACATTAGATGGTGTACCAGCACCAAACTTAGATGGTGTAGCAGCAAACCTGATGGTCAGGTGGTCAGTGAAATGGGTACATACTTTACTTCGTATCTTTGAATTTGATTTATTGCCCAGGTGCATTGAAGAAGCTAAGGTAGTTCTGCTAATGCATCACAGAGAGTAAAAGCCATGAGTTTATGAGAGGGAGAATCACCATGGTGTGGGATGATCAGGGAAGAGTGAATAGTTATAATAATAGCAATCATCCACTCTGAACTTCTTTTGAGACAATAACTGTGTTAAATTCATTACCGACATTCGTCATATAAATGCTTACAATGAACCTATCACATAGAAATTTTATTTAGTCAAAAATAAGCTAGCAAACAATCTCACAATACCAGTGGATTTAAACAAAGGTTTATTTCTCACTCGTACCTCATGTCCATTTGAGGTTTGGCAGGAGACTCTCTTCCATGTCATTTCCACTCAGCAATATTGGCTGATGACATCTCCACCATCTGGACTGTAGGTGGTTGCTAAAGCTTGGGGGAGGGAAGATGGAGCAGCAGCTCCTACACATGTCCACCATGGCATGACCTACCTCACTTTCACTCTGGCCAAGCCACTTTACAGAGTCACATACAACTTAAAGCAGGAAATAAAACTTTCTCAAGTGAGGAGATTGCAGAACTAGAAATATTAGTGAGTTGCATGTACTAATATCTGTCACAGTGTCATTATCCCTGATTTTAAAATCAAGAAACTTCCTAATTATAGAATGGTAAAATATTTAAGAAACCTGCTAATTTCCAGTACTGACAAAGATACAGAGCAATTAGAACTCTCAGGCATAGCTGGAGGGGATGCAAAATGGTACAGATGCCCTGAAAAATAGCTTGGCAGCTTCATTTAAAGTGAAACATACACTTACGATATGGACCAGGATCCTGATTATGACTTTTTCACCTTAGAGTACTGAGTCTTCATTGAAGTCAGTTTTGCCCCCCAGCATCTGGTAATGTAAGGAGACATTTTGGTTTTCACAACTGGTTCAGAGGCTGTTACAGGTACCTCATGAGTAGGTCCAAGGATGCTGCCAGACATCCTGCAATGCAGAGAACATTCCCCACAACAAAGGGTTATTCCATTTTAAATTCAAGGTGGGGAAATTTTGCACCAAAGAAATAAAAATTGCCAGGTACACTGACGCATGCCTGTAATCCCAGCATTCTGAAAGGCCAGGGCAGGAGGATCACTTGAGCTTGGGAGTTTGAGACCAGCCTGGGCAACATAGAGAGACCTTGTCTCTACAGTAATAGTCCTGCAGTAAAGCCCAACATTTCTACAGCCCTGCTTGCCAATAAAGAAAGCCAAAAAGCACAAAATTGGCCTCTATCTTGGCATCTGCATTTCAAACACATACATCATATTGGTGGAACCTAATTCGCTTATGAATGCTAGCTCCGAGGGAGTGTGGGAAATGTAGTTTTTACCCTGCCAGGTCTTTTAATACTGAGATCAGAAGGATGATAGAACGAACACTGAGTGCCAACTGCCTAATACACTGCACCCTGTGAAGGAGTTTATGTTTTTCCAATTCTTTATAGGAAAAATACCGAGGCTCAGAGAAGTGAAGTAAGCTTAACAAGACGGTAAAAACTGAAAAGTAGCAGTGCCAGCATTCGAATCTAGTTGTCTCTCCTCCTAGTCATCATGTATTGGGTACTTACTCTGCTTTGTACATTGTTCTAAGTACCTTCAAATATTATTTAATCTTCAATGTAACTCGGTTACATAAGTATTATGGTTCCCACTTTGCAGGTGAGGGGGGAAAAAAGCAGACACTTAAATAACTTTCCTCAGATCCCACAGTTAGCAAAGATTAGAGCCAACACACTTAGAAAGTAAACTCTAGCACTTCTCTTCTAACATCACGTTGAAGTCTTGACAATGGGTGTTTGATCAGCACCATTGTTGATATGTTTCTCTCAATACTCCCTGAGACACCAACATTCCATGCATATGGAGTAAGATGGTAATCCTCTGAAAGCCACTGAGGTGCTTTTGGCTAACTGGTATGGAATGCTTGAGGACTTTTTAGAGCTAAATACTGGGTGCAGTACTGGAAAAATCTAATAACAAGCTCCCTGAAAATAAGAGTCCTGATCAGTAGCCTTTGCCAGCCATTGTGATAGAAATAATCCAACCATGACTAGTTTCAAACTACCAATATGGTACCAACCAGTTGGCAAAATTCCCGAAAATTTAACAATTGGCTCTTGCAAGCCGGTAGAAGCCAGCTGTAGACAACTCTGTAAATGGTCTCTATTTCTTCAGGACTTAGGATACCCTTACAAGGAAACTTGAACCCTTTCTATATTTGGAGTTCTGTCATGTATTGAGATGTCTAAACACTGGAAATCTCCTGACAGAAGGTGGATAGCAGAGAGAGACAAAGAAGTCACTGAAGGGGGAAGGTCACCATAGGTTTGTCATAAATCTGGTGGGATAGGCTTGATAATATCTGAAGAAACAATAGGTTCAGGTGCTACTCTCGAACTTGCTTGGTCTCTGGCCGCTGTGTTAACCATGAGCCCTAGGAAGGAGAGGCAAACTTTTAGGGATTCAAGACATTTTGCTGGGGGAGGCCCTTATCACAGGTAGGTGAGTAATAAAGCTGAAAAAACACTATGACTAAGGTTCCAAGTCACTCTATGGAATAGCCCCTATTCTTTGTGCTATCAAAAGGAGGGAAAGGTGTTTCCATTCTAGCCAGAGACTTAGGTGAGCATCAGCACTGCAGAGATTCTCTATAGAGAAGATTTTCACTGCCTTTCTGCTCTCTGTCTTTAAAAATGCTGTTTCTTACCTGGATATGCTTTTCTCATTTCTTTACCAATAAAAATCCTATTCCTCAGTCAAAATTCAAATGCCATCTTGTACAGTACACTGGGACCCTTTTCCAAAATCTCTACATTTGGGATTAGTAATTCTTTCCTTTGCTTATGTTATCTTTCAAGGCATGTATTTCATTCTTGTTGGCATTAGCATTAATTGCCTACACATGAGTCTCTGAAGGTACATGATGTACTTTCTCAGGGTAGTGGTGGTAGCTCATTTGTGTCTGTGGTTCTGTTCCTCTCTACGTAGAAAAGGGCTGTCACATATGCATGCTCAGTAAATAACGCTGACATTGCTTATATAGCACGCAGAGAAGCAACTGGTATTAGAGTGCACTCTACCTCCCCCCCCCCAAAAAAAAAAACAAATAGAGGGGTTAAAGAAGAAGTAAGGGATGGTGCGATGGCTCATGCCTATAATCCCAGCACTTTGGGAGGCCAGTGTGGGTGGATCACCTTAGGTCAGGAGTTTGAAACCAGCTTGACCAACATGGTGAAACCCCATCTCAACTAAAAATATAAAAATTAGCTAGGCATGGTGGTACACTCCTGTAGTCCCAGCTATTTGGGAGGCTGAGACAAGAGAATCACTTGAGCTCAGGAGGCAGAGATTGCAGTCAGCCAAGATTGCACCACTGCACTCCAGCCTGGGTGACAGAATGAGACTCCTGTCCAAAAAAAAAAAAAAAGAAGAAGAAGAAGAAGAAAAAAGTAAAGAAGGAAGGAGGGAAGGAAAAAGAGAAGAAATCTCTACCATTTATTGTTTGTTCTCAAGGGTGAGGGTACATTTTTCCCCATGATCTGATATTAAGAATATATTTTTAGAGGAAAGCAACCAATCCCTTTAGAACATCTTAGAGCTAGCTGCCTGAGTCTGGCATAAGAGTGATTCCCCCTCAAACCCACTGTATTTTTTATTTGTAATTCATCCTTTTTAGGAATACATATGTTCTCCACAAGATGTGTTCACCAGTGAGACTGTCCTTGGCAAAGCCATTGATCAGAGAGCAAAGGATTGTTTCAGTCTATGTGCCAAAGCTTCCTTGATGGTGAACACCTCCATGAAGCAAACACCTTAATCACTTTGTTTTCTCTAGCATGTCAGTAAGTACTCATATATAATAAATGTGTGCTTACAGCATATATAATATATATGGATGTATGTGGTGTTTTGTATTCCATGCCTGAAAGAACAGCTGATTTATTTCATAGCTTTTATGGACTGTTTTATTATTCTGAACAACATCACATCCATTCTCTTTGCATGCATATTTTATAGCACCTTGATGGACTTACTTGATTTGACCCAGTGTTTTGATGACAGCACAGCCATAGGAGGTTCACATTAACTTACACAAATCATTTGCTGAAGTCACTTTAGAGAGTGATCCTGCCCTCAGGTGATTTGTGGACTGCCAGCTCTTTCATGATGGGCAAAATAGCATAACATGCCCTATAAAGCTATGGCTCAGGAAAAGCTCTTGGTGATTCTTGGATCAGCAGGGCAATCTCCTAGGAGGGGCTGCTAACTGTATAAGTATAGTCAGTCATTGAAAGAATTCTATCATTGGCTTTGATTCAATGTGATTGTTTCGGCTTACAACTTCCTTATAAGGAGAGGCTAAGACAGAGTATCATAACTGTATGTCAGATTCTTGAATCCTAAAAGTCCATGCAGCAATAGATTGGTCTTAATAAATACAATTAAAGAGTGATTTGGGCAGGAATGTCTGAAGATTGGCTGTGATGACTCAGGCAAACACTAAAACATTGAGAAGCCCTGCTTTAAAAAGCTCATGATCTTGCCAGGAATGTTAACATGGGTTCTAATAGACATCTTTATACAGTGCTTTAGGAGCACAAAAAAACATAGTAAGAAACTCCGTTTTGGGTAGTTGAGGCCAGTCTTCCCAAAAATTTGACATTCATACATTTTCTCATCCTTTGATTTTTTTTTTTTTTCCTACTCTGGCAGAAAAACTGCTTTTTCATATTATTACTTTTGGTAGAGACAGGGGTTTTCTATTTCCCAGGCTTGTCTCAAGCTCCTGGCCTCGAGTGATCCTCTCCCCTTAGTCTCCCAAAGTTTTGGGGTCACAGGCATGAGCCACTATGCTCAGCCTAAATTACTATCACTCCGTGCCTCCGAGTCAAGTTAGCTCTGTCCAGGGTTCTGAAACTTGCCTTCCACATGTCCATCATATGAAATCATTTCAAGGATCTGACAGGGAGTCTCCTGTTAAGTTTACTGCTATGTTTTATATAGTTTCCTGATGATTTCATATTAATCAGACCTGGGAGGCCACAGAAGTAAACTTACACATCAGGAAACTGAGTCCAGAAAAGACCTACCAACTGAGTTTATGGCAGGACCAAGAAGACCAGCTCTTAGGCTTTCTGACCTTTAAGCAAATATACTTTTCATGACATTGAAATCTTTTCCCAGTGCATTTGAAATGGTTTGTGATTGGCTTTGTGGCCATAAGTCAATGTTCAAAATTGAAACTTTCATAACATCAATAGAGATGAACTTCCTAATCTTACTAATATTTTCTTCTTATATATGTAGCCTTAATTTGTGACATTTTTTAAATTAAATTTTATATTTGTGTGTTTAGGTAACCTTTTAAAGCATCCTTTGTAAAAAAAAAAACTTTTGGCTTCATGGCTAACTTGGGATTTCTTTCTTATAAGATTTCAGAATGATCATGACTATTTAATATCAACACTCTTGGGCAAGAATTGAGGTAAGCTGGTGACACTAAACACTGAGTGGTGTCCAACAGAGATGCCCATAAGTGTTATTTATAAGGGGAGGTCATGAGGGCAAGCAGGAGATGTCAAAATACCAGGTGGTTAGTCTGAGCAGTGCTGGACTAGGGGGAGAAAAAACAGGAATCAAATCTTTCAGTTAGAGATGCAGCTAAATCAAGGCCACAACTCTGTGGAATTTATTAAAAGGGAGGCCAGAAGATCAGGAGACATATCAACAAAAGTCAGGCACAGATTGGGTAGGGTTCATAGTGTAAAATAAGATCAGTCCAGTAATAAATCTTGTAATCTGAACCACTGAGTGCCTTTTACTGGGGACTTGACACCCTTATACTGGGTGAGGCGGGTGACAGCCTGCTTAAAGCAGTAAGCATCTTCTGAGCAATAGGTCAGTTTCTCTCAGAAGCAGTACCATAAACATGCATTTATAACCCATGGCAGTAAAAATAATTTGAGTATTATGAGAAGGAGTGAAATAGATTCTGGTGCTTTGTGTGTAAAAACCTTTAAATTCCCATTTCATTAAAAATTCTTCTCTGCAGCTGGTAGCAGAGATTACCAGGGTTCACCATCTGTGCGGATTAATGTTTACTTAAAAAGAGAGAGGGAGAGCGAGCAGCAGATAAGATGAATGATTTCCAGATACAAGAGAGAGCCAAAGTAGAATATCTCTCTCTCTCTCTCTCTCTCTCTCTCTCTCTCTCTCTCTCTCTCTCTTTCTCTCTCTGTGTGTGTGTGTGTGTGTGTGTGTGTGTGTGTGTTTATGTAAGTCTTACACCTGCTTTTTTTGAACCCTGTCATAGAAGTGTTTAAAGAAAAGCCAGGCTTATTTATTTTTAAAGACTGGATAATGTAGAAATTGTCGGTCATCATCAAACTGTTTAGATTTACATCTTATGCAGAATTCATTTTGAGAGGTTTTTAGAAACTGTTAGAAATAATTAGGCATGTTTGGAACTTTCTTTTAACATTTCCCATTCTGGGAAGATTTTTCCTGATGTAGATTGAGTTCATGAGGCAGAACCCCAGATTCTGCCCAGAGGGGACCAGATTGCCAATTGCCTCTCGGTCTGAATCTAATCAGTTACAGACATGCATCTCATCTGTATACTGACTTAGCTTCAGTAGGTCCCTGTCTGGTTGTCTTCTAGCAGCTGGAATTGCTGGTGAGCTATGAAAACAATAGAGGTAGTTTTCTGTTTGGGGTTGGTTGGTTGATTTGTCTGCTTGTTTTAGCACTGGCTGTATGACAAGCGCAGTCTGTCCTTTATCTGCAATGTCTCTTTAATTCTGACATTCACCTAGAGAATAAACAGTGAGCATCTCGTTTCATTATAAAGGAAACTGAGACTTAGATAATTTAAAGGACTTGCTGCATGTCAAAGCTAATACCTGTTAAAATTGATATTTCAATTCAGATTTGTCTTCCTCTAAAGCCCATGCTCTTAACCATTACAGTCTACAGTCTCATTCAATAGTTAGGTTATTTCCAAATCTATTTAGGCACTTTTAGACCCCATCTTAATTTTGAGAATCTCATTTCCTTGAAAATCATGCTTTTTCCTTTCAGTGTGCCATGAGTCATCATTACCAGGAGCAGAGAGCGTCTTACTTACTGCAGTTATACTTGCTAATCAATTCTGCATCACTGCCCAGTATTATAAATGTCTAGTTACCTATATTTTATTGACATGTGGCCTCATTTATTACTGAAATAGGCAGTAGTCTATATTTAGAGGCTCTTTTTTGAATAGCACAGGTGACCCAAGGAAATATGTCAGTCTCGTTGCCAACCAAAGAGAAATAAACCATTGTGGTCATTCCATATACCGGGGGTCCATTAGCTCAGTGTGATCAGGTACTTCTGAGTTTTAACTTATGAATTAAGGAGAGTATTTCTGAGGAATTGTTCTTCCTGCCATTTTCAAATTTCCCTTTAATTTTCATATTGATAATTATCTAACTTACATTAAAATATTTAGTGTTATTTTATGGAGTTTGAAAACAACTATATGGAGCTACATTTCTTCTAAGCTTCACAAAACAAAACATCATAAACCATGTGACTGTTAGAAGACATCTGGATTGATTCAATGTTTGACTAGCCAACCACCCTAAAAGTGGTATAATGGAGGGTGAGGAAGCCCTGTTACCTCCAAAGAAGAAGCCAGGAATTATGAAGTCTGGTGGATATCTTGAGTGTTAGTTCAGGGAAGGTCAGCAGATGTCCAGGGTGCAGAAGGAGCAAGGGCAATTAAAAAGCAGAGGTCTTAGCATCAGCTAATTGCTTATGCTCTAGATACAGAGAAACCTGTCATGGCTGAGGAGTTGCTGAAGCATGGCCCACTTTGGGGAAAACGCTGACAGGAGTGAGATGAGAACACAGGAAAGAACAGGAGTAAAAACTAGCTGCCCAGAAAAGGAGCCACAAAGTGGCAAGGAGGTTTAGGGGGAGTGCAGGAGGTATGGTTGCTTAAAGAAGCTATTATGTGAATTCCAGTCTACCTTCAAGCAAGGCATGGAGACAGTATGCTATTTTCAGAGTCTTCTTCCTGCTCGAGGGATGGAATGGTTCCTAACCTAGTGCCTCCCTGGGGCGTTGTTGGTTCAGACATGGGGAGCGGTAGTCCTCAACCAGAATGAGTCAGACTAAGATTAAAGACAGTTGAAATAGGCTTAGTGGCATAGTCAGAAGCTAGCAGAACATGACAGAGACTTTTAAAACATTGCCTATGTTTATTTGGCAATAGCCATTTATTTCCTCTTTTGATGTCTCTTAAGAGTAAGTCCCCAAGGCACAGTCAGCAGGCAGATGAGGGAAGCCAATAGCTCATTCACTGCCTCATTTTTATATCTGCCCTGTTCAGCCTTCTGTGAATGGTGCAAAGGGATGCATGGTCCCATCTTACTGAATCAATGTGGTTTCCTCTGTGCATATTTGTCTAGTTTAGGCTGTGAGTGCCTCCAGTGGAGCAAATGCATCTTGCTTATTTTGCACATTCACCAGGATATGAAATCGCGGCAGCCTAACATCATAGGTGAGGAAAGCATGAACAATGGCATCCCTCAGGCATGGATGTAAAGCTTAGCTCTAGCGCGGATGAGCTGTGGGACTACAGACAAGCTGTTTCACCACCCATCTCCTCGTTTCTGAAATTAGAAGAATAAATTCTGTCTCACAGGGATGCAGCAAGGATTGAATGAGACAACAGGTATTATGTTGTCTGGTTTTGACTCCATGTTGGTTCCCTCCCCTCCTCCGTGAAGCCATGGACACTGCCCCGTGGCCTGGCAGCCTAAGGAACATGTCCAGCCCACTCTGGAGGGTTATTGCAATATAAAGATCTTTTCAAAAAAAAATTTTTTTTTTTTGAGATGGAGTTTAGCTCTTGTTACCCAGGCTGGAGTGCAATGATGCGATCTCGGCTCACCGCAACCTCTGCCTCCTGGGTTCAGGCAATTCCCCTGCCTCAGCCTCCTGAGTAGCTGGGATTACAGGCACGCGCCACCATGCCCAGCTAATTTTTTGTAGTTTTTTAGTAGAGACGGGGTTTCACCATGTTGACCAGGATAGTCTCAATCTCTTGACCTCGTGATCCACCCGCCTCGGCCTCCCAAAGTGCTGGGATTACAGGCATGAGCCACCGCGCCCGGCCTCAAAATTTTTATTAGCCAAGAGAAGTGTTAGATGTTTGGGCAACGGGGGAACCCTCTATTTAGTAGATACATTCATTAATTTAACAAACTTTTATTGAATACCTACCATGTTTCAGATGCAGATTTAGAAACTAGACATCTGGCTATGAATGACTAGACAAAAACCCTTGCCTTCATGGAGCTTACATTCTAACTGGGGGAGAGACAAGCAAATAAACCAATTAGCAAATTACATCATGTGTCAGAGGTTGGTGAGTACCATGGAGAAAAATTAAGCAGGAAAGTAAGGTGAGGAGTGTCGGGGTGCAATAGAATAAATGCAATATGAAGCATACCAGTCATACTTCAGAAGGTGATGAAGAGACCCTGAAGAATTTTTTTGAATTAAAGGACCTCAGAGGGAAAGTCCATTCTGCCCGTCCCTATCCCCACTGTCCCTAAGACACTAGGTCCCTGAAGAAGATGCTGTGCCTTCTCAGTGCTGGTATTCTTGGCCCCCAGCACAACATCTGACACATATGAGGCAATCCATAATTGTTTGTTGAACCAAACTGCACTCCTCAAACCTTGCTCAGGAGCCAATGTGCCCTTTGACATCTGAAATATCAGTGTGCATTAACAGCTCTACCTGCATGCCTCATTTCGACAGGCAGGGAGTTCTGAGTTGTGCATGTTGCTTATTGATTTGACTGATGATAAGTAATGGAGTGGCAACTCAAGTGACATTAATATAATGTGGAGGGCAATGAACACCGGAACTGAAATGCTGTCCTGCATCAAGCCACTTCTATTACTGAGAGAAGAATTTGATTTTCTTACACAGTGTTTTCTGTTTCACTTCCTCAGCTCTCAGAACTGTAAAATCCCATTGAAAAGGTGTGAAAGGCAGAAGCGGAGTTTTAACTAGAAATTCAAAGTCTGTTTCACAGTAGTAAGAAATGGTGATAGTGGGAAGAATTCAACGAAAATAGGAGAAAGTAGAGAGGGAAAAGAACAAGAGATGTGAAGCCTTCAAATGCCAGAAGTAAATCTATCCAGAAAAATAAATTGGCCAACTCTTCTTATGTAAGGTTAAAACAGTGGCCTTGTCTTGACTTTTATTATTCAATCTGTTAATCATTTAGCAAATATTTATGGACCACCTACCATGTCTTGGGTACACTGCTAAGCAACTTACGGTGCATAATCTTTGTCCCTATGTAATAAAAAATATGGCTTTCCTTTTTCCCTGGTTTCTGGGAAGTTACCACTAAACTGTTGGAATTTCCCAAGTGATAGGAATTTCTTTGTTATCCATGGTGGACCCTTTGGAACAGATACCTGATAATTTTTGCTAGTGAGGTGACTCATGGTGGGCTTTAGTATAAATTACGCTAATAAGGTGAGTCAAGATGGGAGCTGGCTACATTAGACCAACTGTGTGATTAGAAGGCTGGGGCTTTGAGCTGCCATTAACTAATATTGACCCAACCCTGGGAAAAGGAAAGGGACTGGTTATTGAGTTCAACCACATGGCTCAGTCAATCAGTGGGCATAATGAAGCCTCAGTAAAAACTCTGGGCACAACTCAGGTGAGCTTCCCTGGTTGGCAGTCCTGTAAGCATTGTCATATATTGATGTGCCAAGAGGGTAAGACATCCTTGAGGATGGTGGCAGCTTTACATTTAGAATCCTCCCAGACTTCTTTATATGCATCTCTTCTTTTGGTTGGTCCCTGTTTGTATTCTAACCACAAGCATAGCATGTTCCTGAGTTTTGTGAGGTGTTCTATCAAATTACCAAACCTGAGGGTGTCCATGGGGACCAGTGAATTTGTATCCAGCTGATCAAAAGTGACAGTGGCCCAAGAGACCTCCAAACTTATGACTGGCATCTTAAGTGAGAGGACTTTGTAGAAAACTGTGCCCTTAACTGTGAAGCTTGGACTAACTCCAGGTAGTTCTTCAAGTAGCTCAGAGTCTAGCTAACAAATTAAAAAAAAAAAAACAAAAACAAAACAATCACATTCACTGAGCAGTGGGGAGGCCGCTTGCACGCAAATATATCCTAGTATGTCATGAAAGAGCAAGGTCCGCGCCATCTAACTCATGGGGATAATCAAAGGTGGCCTTCTAGACAAAGTAAAACTTGACCTGAGTTTAAGCACGACTAATAATTAGCAAAGCAAGGCTGGGGCCAGGTAATGGAGACAGAAAGAGCAGCATATGGAATAACTTCCAGAGTCATCCTTGTCCCATCTGAATTGATGATGGTAATAATAACAGTAGTAGTGGCTACATTTCCTTGGACTATTTTTACATGAAATGTGCTTACTGTTTATGACTTATACCCCAAAACCTCATCAAGAAGTTATTGTAGCTTGTGTTTTCCAGTGAAGTATGTAAGATTTAGAGAGTATATACCATTTACCCAAAGTCTTCCAGCTAGTGGGTTGCCACACCTTTGCTTCACACTCCAGTTTATGTTATGGAGTGAGTATTTGTGCCTCCCCTCCACATTCCTGTATTGAAGCCTTAATGTCTAGTGTATTGGTATCTGGATATGGGGCCTTCAGTAGGTAATCTGCGTTAGATGAGGTTGTGAGGGTAGGACCCTCATGATGGGATTAGTGCCCTGCTAAGAGCCTCCAGATAGCGTGCTCTCTTCTCTCCCCAACTCCTTCCACTCACACACACAAGCACACACAGGAAAAAAATAAAAAGACCATGTGAACAGAGGAAAACCCAGAACACCAGAACTCAACCACAATGGCACCCTAATCTTGGACTTTCAGACTCCATAATTGTATGGAAATACATTTCTGTTGTTTAAACCACTCAGTCTATGATATTTTGTTGTGGCAATCCAAGCAAAGATTGTTTCTGAACCCAGAACTCTTATCCATGATTATCCTGTATTTTCTTTGGGAAGAGCAACTTAGCCTCTGAAAAATATGATTACTGTAAGGCATCCTGTCTCCTCTAGGGTATAATGCACACCTGGAGGTGAGAGAAGGTGCTGAGGTTGAAGCCCCAAAAAAGACTCCTGTTAAAGGCTGGTTCTGTCTCAAATCCTCCCTTACCTAAATGAATAGAGCTGTAAATTTCTATTGCAACATATTCTTGTTACTGCTTGCTAAAGAACCCTAGGAATTTCGGTGCAAAAGGGACTCCCCCATCTGATTCTAGATTCAAGCTGTCCTCCAGCGTAACCTTGACTAATGCTAGTTGTAGCAAATTAACTACCTGCCTAGGTAGGATAGGTAGCTGATGCCTTCATCATACAGATGAGATCATTAGAAAGTTTCTTCAAGGAGTTGAAATTTACCACTGTGTGTTTTCCACTAATTGGTCCTGACTCTATGTGTGAGAGAATTAAGGCAAAAATTAATGGCATTAGCAAGAGGGAGACTGTTCTATCTGCTTCCATCTACAAGAAAATTAAGGCAGAAATTAATGGCAATAGCAAGCAGATGGCTGTTGTATATGGTGGACCACAGAGAAGTCTTACAGTTCTGTTTTGAACCTTTTCTAGCCTTACAGATTCCATTACAGTTCATTTTAAGAAAATCATAGTCTGGAATTTTTTTCAGATCTAGCCTTTGGTGATTCATCTTTCACGATGAGCCTTTGAAGTGTATAGTCATATACATAAGTAATCTTTTATTCAACTCTTATTTTCTGTGTATGTATTCATTGTTCACATTAGACTTATTTTATGTAAATCAAGTCCCTCGATATGAGGGAAACAAAGCAAAGCCAGATTAATTGGCTAATTTTCAAAGTCTTGTTCTACATTGATTGCAGCTTTTTTTCACATGAATTTTTTATTATGCTCTCTCTTTGCTATGCTAAGTCTCCTTTGAAACAACAGTATGTAAAGTTGGTAGATAGAAAGTTGACCCAAATCACCTCATTCAAACACACACACACACACACACACACACACACACACACACACACACCCCTGCAATTGTGACCTAGTTCTCATTTTTTCAAATTCAGCAGGGTTAAAATGTAATAGGCGGAAAAGAAGAGTTTTTCACAGGTAAAGCTTTTCCTAATGCCTTTCTAATCCTATACTTCATGTATGTGTATCATTTTTTTTTAATCTCTCTCACATCCTTATTTTTCCACTTTTGCAATTTTAACTTGTGGTTTTAGAAAATTTCCACAACGAGGCTGGTTCTGCAATGTTGGAGAAGCTGCAAACTGAATTAGACTGCTGTTAGAGGGAGGAAAACTGCTGCTGCCAAATGAAAACGCGAGGCCAGTAACACTTTGCTAGGAGCAAACGCTAAGCAGATACTTACTACTAAGGGTATCAAATCTCTCCCGCGTCCTCTGGCCTCGCAGTCTCCTTTAGCACCCCCTACTGGCAGAGCCTAACAAGGATCAGCTGGCAAAGCAGAAACGCAGTTTGCTAGTCCTTAGTCCCCAGCACCTCAAAGCAAAGTACGGTAAGTTAGATGTGAAGCTGAGGGACAGTAACTTCATAAATGGCAGGTAAGATATTTTATGTTAAGATTCCAAAGAGTGCGCGTTCTGTCTCTGGCTTAATAGGAAGTCAGCCTAATACAGCCCACAGGTTGTGAGGAGTAAGATTAAGTCCAATACTTAGTATAATATCTTCATGCCATGCTCAGCCTGTTTTTGTTTGCGTCCCCAAATCTTAGTTCATCAGGATGGCTGCTGGAGGGGCTTCTATTTCTAAAGGTATTTTAGTGGGAGAGAGAAATCAATAACTGCTGTGTTGTGTTTATATACGCATACAGCAGAGCAACTATTGATAGGCAGTGGTATCATCTCTAGGTATATATAAAGTATGATGTACATTAGTGGCATATACAAATATATCATTAAAAGTCCATAGACTGTTTCTGTTACATAGGTAAAATCCTAAGAGGAGGATGATAAAGCCTAACTTAGGGGAAAAGCATCCGTCCTCCAAGACTCTCCAGGAAAAGTGAATGTGGACAGGAGCCAACCATGCCCCACCAGTTGCTTCTTTCCTTCAGTTATTCTTGCATATCTGCAGCATGGAATGCCAGGCCCACCTCCTCCATATTCAGAAACATCACATATTGGGCCACTCTCCTAACCATTGTTTGTAGTCAGACTCCCAGCCATTCAGTTTGCTGGGTGTTTTGGAGAAAGAAAACAAGACAATGCTGAAAATAAAGCCTTAAGACTGGTGAGGCAAAGAGAAGTGCAAAATCTGGCTGTGCTGGAGCCTCTACATAATTGGGTGGTTCTAAATAGGAAGGGCTAACTTCGTGGGGTCAGCACTGGATCCTGTAAAAACATATAGCGTTTAAAAATGAATGCTTGATGAGTGCCAAGCCCAAAGTGTCGCAAGAGACTAGAGGAGAAAGAGTTTCCAGGAATGAGATTTGGAATAAACATAAGGATTAAATGGGATATGTCTGTAAGGAAGGAAGAAAAATGTTAGGAAATTCAGTTCTGATAAATCAGGAGTACGTACCTCTTGCTCTCTCTTTGCACACTTCCTTTACTGCATCCCTGTAGCCTGACACAGCCCTGGACAAACAATCCCTCACCTCTCACCATTGTACCCTATCCTTATCCAATCTCACCCCTCTAACCTTTAAATAAGAAATATAACATTTATTCTTATGTGTATCATGGCAATCTTCAGCCACAGAAACCCTCAGAATTCTTAATATAAGCAACTGATCCAACATTGATGATCCTGTTTACCAAAAGTGATAACATCTATGTGGCTCTTTAAACTTTACAATACCCTTTTGCATCACATCTTTTAGTCTTCACAAAAACCCCATGAAATAAATAATATGATCTCCATTCTTCATGTTTTATATGAAAATAGAGGCTCTGGGTTCAGGTAATGTGCCCAAAACTACATCATCGATAGGAGGTAGCTCCAGGACTTGAACTCAGCTCTCCTGATGTCAATATTGACAGCCTTTCAGTGACCTGTGTGAAACGTGGCACAAAGAACCATGTACCACAAAGCCTTACTGGGTGACTGGATATCCCAGGGTGATTTCAAAATCCAGCTAGAAGTATATTCTTGGCAACTGTCCTGAACCAAGTAATTCCAATATGAGGGAAGAGGATAACAAACAGGGCTACTAGGGAGACACTAAAATACTCGTCTGGGATGCTAACAATTGTTTACTTGCTGTCACTCACTCACAGACGTGGCCAGGCGGGAGAGTAAATCTTGCTGTGGGCTGGAACCCCTTGGTGAAGGGGAGACAAGGTAGAGTTTTGTCATTGTTCACTTTCAGTACTTTTAAGAAAGTGATTGCAACAATTTCTTGTATGGATTTGGTCATGAAATTTCATTCTGCCACAGATTCAAGAACTCTGCCCTGATGTAGAAGAGAAAATGATATCAATTCAATAATTAACATTTAATGTTAATTATTAATGAACTAACATCTAGTGTTAATTATTAACTTCTTATTTATTAGTAATTATTTATTACTAACAACTAATTGGTAATAAAAGTAAATGCTAGTAATTAGCACTTAATGTTTGTTAATTATTAATTAGCTTTGGGTACTTAGTAGATGCTTTGTATGTCTCATTTAATTCCTACCACATTCTATATATGGAGGTACCCTTATTGTTCCCATTTTGTGGATGGGAACACTGAGACTTTGACAGGCTAAGTGACATGCTTCCATAGGAATTAAAAGGCAGCTCTAGGATTCAAGCTTGGTCCCACTGACTCTAGCACCTTTCCTTTTAATCTCTGTGTCACACGGCCTAAACTTTGAGGTGGTCCTGAACTATGCTTCACTAGCCACTGAATAGTTTTGATACAATATTTCTCTCAGTAGGTTTGCACAAATGTGCTAGCCATAACAATTTACAGTGTTCCAGCAGAGGCAAGGACCAAGACACATAGAGCCAAGTGTTTTAATAACTTCCTGTGCCAGCAGTTATAAAAATGTAATTGTTGCTGCAGGTTCAAAGAATTAAAATATGGCAAGGTAGAAGGAGCTCTTAAAGCCAGCTTTCGGAACTGTGGCTTTGCCCTTGTAAACAACTTTTATATACCCCTTTTGCAGTGCGTATAATGAAATGACTAACATTTTCAGCTGTAACCGGAGCTATTACCCAGCAGCTGACTGTTTTGTAGCTTGAAATCTGTTCAGGAAAACACTGAAAATTGGTGGAAGGGATAGACTATAGGGACGCCTTGTCTCTGCACGGGCACATTTCCCGCGTCCTCCAGTGAAAATGGCCTGCAGGTGAATTGCACCCATGCCTTCTCAGTAGAAAATGAAGCTCTCATCTGCCTGTTTTGCTTCTGCTTTTAATACCAACGTCCCTTGAGTCTTGTTCACTAAAGTGGAACATATGGTTTCCTTTCTTTTTAATCTGCTCCAAAGAAAACTGCAAGTGGAGGATTCTAGGTGCCCACCTAGAATTCTGAAACTTACATGATTTACATTTCTGGTGGAAGTTCTCAGAGAGATAGATAATGAGTCACTTCTCTCCTCTTCTGTTTCTCAATTTACATAATAGTATAGTTATGGTTTCATGCCACAGTTATAAACATGAAGAAAAAGTCAATATGAAGTTAACTGAGCCCCCTTTCCCCTGAATTTCAGACAGTGGGTCTCTGAAGTTTGAATGACTGGGGCTAAGGAGAAACCCCTGAATTTCTCATCCAGTTTCAACCCTCACTGTGCTAAAAATAAGTGTTTTCTAAGGACAGATGCTATCACAGAATCAGAGAGGTGGTTGTTTTACTTGCTCCTGCAGACTAGACAGGAAATCATAAAATTATGAAAACAGAACATTGGGCTTGTGTCATCCACTGACTGTCTCTTATGTCATTCAGATCATAAAGATAAACTCCATTCTATTTTCAAGCCTTTCCTATGAGAATGGCTGTGGGGATAAAAAATAGGACTGTTGCTCTTCCCCCAAACCCCATAATAGTTTTTTGCTGATAGTTTGTTGCAATAGTAGTTTGACGCATGAAGCCATGTGTCTTAGCCGTATCACGACAGATAAATTGGGCCAGCATCATTATGCGAAACAGATTATTATATAGTGCTGCATGGTATGGTGCTTCGGATTCCTAAGAGTGACCTTGAGGAGCTATGCTAATGATGGTACTTTTCATCTCTGGCTTTTCCTCTTAAAATACAGAGTCATGCTCTTGGCTGCCAAAATCAGTAGCATGCGGTAGAAGGCACATACTGCAGGTGGAGCGAAGCAGCCTTTCGAATCTGACAGCCTTTCCTTTAGTCCTCAGTCTGCCATGATAGGCAGATTATGTCTAACCTCAATGTCATCATCTGTAAAATGGGATCATAATACATACTTAGGAGGGTTTTGGCAAGGACATCACAATTGTAAAACACCTGGTGATGTTAGACACTTCATAAATGACAATATGGTAAATAAAAAACAATTGTTTCAATTTGTTTGGAGGATAATTTTTTAAATCCTTGATTTATGCAATTCTCATATCACTTTTCTCCTCAAGACAAATGAATTGCTCTGCACTGCATATAAGATCAACCTCTCTGTCTCTGTCTCCTACAACACATGTACACACAAACACCTGTAAAATTCATAATTCAGCCACCACTCACCCTGGACTATTATCTTGAACCATGGACTTTATGTATGTTGCTTCAGTCATTTAGAATGCCAATTTCATCTTTCTCTACATATAGAGCCATTTCGTCAGCCTGTTGAACCCCACCTGACCTCCCGCTCTTTGGAGCCTTTCATAAGCCTCCTGATTCAACTTGGGGTTCCTCAGACCTCCAGGTAACCTTTCATCATACCTCCATCCTGGGACTCTGTACAAGCATCTTGCAGTAAACAGATCTTGAGGCTGCCTTTCTGCCCCATGAGAATGTGGGAGCCGACTGGAAAGGGGAATTGTGGCATATTCAGCTTTGTATTCCTCCCAGTTGCGGACCAAGTAAATCAATGAGGGCTGGTGTGTGCAGAAGTTTGGTATTTATGCTGCTCCTATCATGGTTCTGAATTTTCTGCTTATCTGTGATTTGCGTGCCTCATCATATTTTTGTGCTCCTTGGCGGCCACTTACAACTATCTGTCCTTTTATAGTAAGTGTTTCTAGACTCCTTGCAGTCTCCTGTAAAACATTTGGGGACCCGGGGAGTTGTTGTTGTTGTTGTTGTTTTTACTGAAATGTCTCCCTCACCAGTTTTCATGTGGATGACCCCTTAAATAACTAGAATTAACATTGGGAAACAAACTATGAGTTTGCAGTGCAGAGTTTCTGCCACTGCTATTGCATGGAAGGAAAGAAAGATCTAATACATTAGGACTGGATGTGCTTTAGACATTTTAATCAAGCATGTCAGTCCTTCTGCAAATAGAAAGCACTGGCAGCCAAGAGCCAGGATGGTCCAGGGCACAGGTTGGGAAACTGGAAACATTAGAAAATTCACTTTCCTAATACCCTCTTCAGCTGATCCCTTGCACATTTGCCCTGGGCACAGGCATACCTGCTAAAAGCTGGAAGAACCTGACTGTTTGCTCCCTCAGCCCTCATTGGTAGATATGGTAATTAAGTCCCAAGGTCAATCAGCTTGTCCAGGTCCAGGTCGTGTCAGCAATTAGGGAGGAAAGCAAAGACCATGACGACAGTCTTCAGGCTCCAGGTCCCCCGCTCTTTCCCCCTCTATACCTTGCAGCCTCTTTTTGTACACTGGTTACTCATGTAGTTCAAATTTTGACATTTTAAGGATTCATTTAAGGAATTAATTACAACTTTCATCATTACCTCTTTTTACTTCGGGGGAGCACCAGATTTCAACATTATTAAACTCTGCAGCTCCATGAATGCTGAAGAGACCAGCCAGCACCTAACTGCCTTCATACATTACCTACCGGCAGAAAGCTGGCCTGGATGAACATCTGTATGTTACTCTTCCTTTGTCTTATGATGTGGGCACTGTGCTCCTCAAGAAACCAGTACTATCTTTGTTCCTTTGCATTTCTTTCCCTTCTTGCTGGAGTTGGGGTGGAAGTGGATCTCAATTGCTTTTTGAGTTGTTTGCACCTAGGCCGATTATATTATATTTTGCATTTGGCATCACTGAAGTTGAGATGGGTCTTATCGTCAATGATGTGTGATAGTTTAATTGTCAACTTTATTTTTTAAAAGGATGGTGCATATTACACTCTTGCTATTGTGAATTTTAAAGGTCTATTGTAGTTCAAATTTTACAAAGTGCTTTTCGTATAGTAATAAGAGCTAACATATATCAAATGCTCATTGTGGAGCAGGCACTGTGGCCTTGGTGAGATACACTACTTAACCTCTCCTCATAACTCTGCAAGCTGACATTATCTTCCGTTTCATAGATAAGAAAATGAAGGTAAAGTAATTTTGCCAGTGTACCAAAGCAGTAAGATACAGAGCCATAGCCCCACCCAGGGCGACTTTAACCCAAAGCTGGTCCTCTTCCCACCTCTCCTCCTGTCAGGTTTGCCACTCCGTCTCCCCCAGAACCAAATGAGTGGTAAGAGGGGCAGCATCAGAACACTGACTCTGGAGTTACCTGGAACCAGTTACTCGGTCTCCCTGTGCTTCCATTTTCTTGTCTGTGAACTTGGGGTGAAAAGAGAATAAGGTAGTTGTGAGGGTTAAGTGAGCTGAGCTGGATAAAGCACTGGGACACTGACCCATCACACACCCAATGCTAAGGAAAGATGAGTGACCACGTTATTCTCTGGTTTGCTTAATCCCCTGTGCACACCACGGTAAGCTTCGAATATGCTCCAGTTTCTTCTGTTAGGTCATAAGCCACGTACCCAGAAGGCTTTGGAGTGCCATGTACCATATATCCTCTTCTAGGAAAGAGAAAGGGGAACCACAGACTTAATGCCTCTGCCTTCCTGGACCCTTCCACAGTCCTGGGATGATGACTGAGCAGAATTCAGCTTCCTCAGATGCTGCTGTCAGTGGGAAGTGGCTTCTCAGCCGTCTCATCTCTTCATCCAAATTCTGCAGGCTAAAGGGGATCTGCCTACAAAACTAGCCCCTGAAAACTACTCATGCCAGTAGTCATAAATCCAAGAGATTGCATGCCTGCTGTTCATTTACAAATTGCATGGACATGCATTTCACTCTCTCCTGGAGAAACATTTTCCAGCCACAACTCTGCCATTGCTTCCCAATGCCTGGTCCTAATCCTAGGTCTCCTGCATGACCAAAGACTGTCTGATCTCACTGAACATTAACAACGTCCAACAGGGGTGAAGCTGCTACCACCTCTGCTCTGTGAACCCATTTACTTGGCCTCAGTTTCTCATTTGGGACCACTGGTTGCCCAGAGTAACCTCCTGCGGAGGGTGGAGAAAGAAAACTGTTGAGCAAGCCAATTGGCTGAACATTCCCTGAGAATCTTGGGGAAAAGAAGGTGCCTCTCATCCATGGGCGAGTGCAGGACCAGAAGATAAACATCTGAAGTGTATCTGAGAGCAGATGCAGAGACTGAGTCATAAACCATACCTCTCTGACAGGTCACCAAGGCCAGGTGTATTGGTTCGTTTTCACACCGCTATAAAGAACTTCCCTGAGACTGGGTAGTTTATAAAGGAAAGAGGTGTAAGCGACTTACAGTTCTGTATGGCTGAGGAGGCCTCAGGAAACTTATAATTATGGCAGATGGGGAAGCAGACACCTTCTTCACAAGGCAGCAAGAGAGCAAGCATGTGAAGGAGGAGATGTTAAACACTTACAAAAACATCAGATCTCATAAGAATTCACTCACTATCATGAGAACAGCACGGGGGAAACTGCTCCCATGATCCATTACCTCCCTCCCTCGACACGTGGGGATTACAATTTGAGATGAGATTTGGGTAGGGACACAGAGCCAAACCATATCAGGAATCCTGCGGTGGACACAGAGAGCAAATGGGTCTGGAGAACCAAGGAACCAAGAGCAGACAGAAACACAGAATGGAGTAAATGCACCAAGAGGTAACCTGGGCTAAGTTCAAAATCATGGGCAAGTGCCTCTGTTAGGGTTTAGGGGACTCCCAATATGGGCAGGCCATATCTGATTAAAGGAATCACTGGGCAGACATTCTAAGTAGCCAGAGCTCCCTGCACATGGAGCAAGGCCCCTGACCAGTGCAGGGACAGCAGACAAGCTCCAGGCTGTGCCCCATAGGTCATCCCTGGTCCAGCCTTATGCAGAACAGCCTGAAGAGCAGGGACAGCAGGTGGCAACGCTGAGGCTGCCAGCAGTAGATCCCTGTAGTACTTCATCACCCCACTCCCAAACAGCAGTTTCTCTGGGGTTTATTACGCAGTTAAATATCATCATTTGGACTTTAAAAAGATTTTCTCTTTTATTAAACAACAAATATATTAGCATTCAGGTTAACGTCTCTCAGTAGCCTCGAGCTCTATTTAGCTATCCACTTGTCCCCTTTCAATTTTTCCAAGGACATATGATAAAGCCCCACTATTCTAAATAGAATGCATTTTCATTTAAATAAAACACCTTAGACAAATTTGGGTTTCTAAATTAAATATCTGTAAAGCCAATGTTCTCTTAAGAATTAAGAGAATGGGAGATACCTGAATTATGTAAGTAGCGTGATGTAGGAGTAGTAAATTTAAACAGTAGCAATAAACAATCTGAACTTGACTAATTGTTTACTTTGTGGCAAGCATTGTGCTGAGAGACTCAGGTGCCAAATCTCACTTAACCTTCACGACAACACTATAAGATGGGTGGAGTTCTTACTCTCATTTTACTGTGTGGTAGAATTGATATTGGTAAAGCTTAATAGGTTCCCCAAAACAATACAAGTCTTAAGCAGCAGACCTAGAATTTACATCTAGATCCTTCTGAGTCCACAGCCCAAGTGTTTAACTCAGCATAGGGCATTTAGATTCAGACCTGGATTTAAATCTCAGCTGTGTGACTTTGGGAAAATTATCTTACCTCTCTGAGTCTGTAATCTGAAGTTTCATCATCCCTACCTTAACTGCCATGATGACTAAATTTAATATGTAAGCAGGCGCCTAGTAGTACTATAATAGTATTATTTGTGACACACCTTTAATACTCAAGAATTATTACCCAAATTCCTAAATATTTCAGAAAATCAATGGGGGCTTTTTGTCTGCAGTTTCTCTGGCACTTGCTCACCTCCAGTTATCATTATAGAGTGGGGAACACAGACAAACCTGATACCCTCTCCTCCAACTCCGTGCAGCTGGAATCTGTTTGAATGAAGCTGGGCTGTGGCCGTGGCTGAGTGCCCATCCACCCCGATACTGTCTTGCAAACATGGACAAATGAATACTGCAAGTGGCAAACCCAGTGCTGCTGCCCGGATTCTGGGTTTAGATTCTGGCCCTGGAAGGTTTAGAGGCTGCATGATGCTGGCTGGGTCCTGGGTGGAAAGTGTTCCCTTTATATTTCTTCTGCTTAATTGTATGACCCAAAGAAGAGCAGCAGATTTGTTAAACCCCTTTCACACAGAAGTCTTTGTTATGTGTGGATTTCTGGCTAGCAGCCAGATAGAGAGCTTTTCCTTAATTTCTTTCAAAATACGGGGATTTAAGATGGAACTAAAAGTGGGGAAGGAAAGTTTAACAAAATCTGAAGTTCAGTGAAATCTAAACCTTTTAACCAAAACAAGCACTTGACCCAAATTTTCCAATGTTTGAAGCAGAAGAAAGTAATTGATAAGGAGACATGGTCAAAGAGACGAGGGATTTTATTTGACAATAACTGGTTCAGATTAGTTCAGCAAATATTTATCAAGGGCCCAGTATTTGCCCATCACTAAACAAAGGGTGACATGTGGATAAATGGATACAAGTCCTCCAGAAGCTTCCAGTCTGGTCAGGAAAAGACCGTAAAATAAGTTGCTTTAATACAGAGTAAAAAATAGTAAAATTATATCATAAATTTAAAATAACAATAAAATAGTTCTTGTTCACTTGCTATATGCCTTCCGAATTCTTTACATGCATTAATTTCATCCTCAAAACAACTCATGAGGTAGATATTTCTTTTATTCTCACTTACAGGTGAGGAAACTGAGGCAACATGGCACAGCTTGAGAGTGGCCGAGCTGAGGTTTGAATGCAGGTTTGGCTAGCTCTGTTTGTGCCTTTTTTTTGAGACAGAGTCTCGCTCTGTTGCCTAGGCTGAAGTGCAATGGAATGATCTCGGCTCACTACAATCTCTGCCTCCCAGGTTCAAGCAATTCTTCTGCCTCAGCCTGCCGAGTAGCTGGGACTAAAGGCACATGCCACAACACCCGGATAATATTTATATTTTTAGTGGAGATGGGGTTTCACCATATTGGCCAGGCTGGTCTTGAACTCTTGAGCTTGTGATCCACCCGCCTCGGCCTACCAAAGTGCTGGGATTACAAGCTTGAGCCACTGTGCCCGGCCTGTCTGTGAATTCTTTCTCCTGTGTACCCTTGTCCTCATCCAGGAGCAGGGCCACTGTGTTGCACAACTTCAGGGGCCACCATTTGCATTGCAGGCTACAGGCTGTGGAGTTGGGCACTATCTAGCCTATGAAGCTGTGTTCAGCCTGTAAGACAGTAAGATGAGCATTAATGTACTCATTTCATAGGGTTGGTTGACACCTCCAAAGTCACATAGCTAATAAGTGACAGTGCTGAGCTTGGAACTGGCTCTGCTGCCCCCAAGCATCTCAGTCTTTCTAGACTCCATGCTGCCTCCCCTTTGCACCTCAGAAGCTACTGTGTGAGCACAGGAAGAATTCAGTATGACAGCGCAGTCTGCAGGAATGGTCAGGGCAGGCACTGGGAAGAAGGGGCAGCTTGCCCTTTAAACTGTGACTTCCCAAAGGATCTCCATCACCTCCTCTCTCAGAGGCTGCAGCTCTCTCTGCACTCCCATGAATCCTCTCTTCTGCACAGATAAGCTGCATCATTCCTGTCATCACTGCAGAGATTCTGTGGGAAGACACCAGACAAAAAGTCAGCTGAATCCAAGTTTGCCATCTTCATTCACTTGCTCAACATATGCACTGAGCACTTACTAGGTGCTGGGTGCTGTTCCAAGAGCTGAGGATACTGTGATGTGCAAGGCCTTAGCTTTCATGAGGCTTCTATTCTGGTGCAATATCTGCTGCCTGTGTGCACTTCCACATGTAACTCAACCTCTTGCCTGTCGGTTCTCCCATCCATGAAATGGAGACAGTAGTACCTGCCTCATAAAGTTATGGGAAGGGTGAAGGAAGAGAATGAATGCAAGGTGCTTTCCAGAGACCTCACCCATTGCAAGTGGTCAAGAAATCTCAGTCTGTTCTCCACCCACTTTCCACCCTACAAAATGCATGCAAACAGACCCACCTTTGCTGCTGGCATTCCACTAGATGGTGACTGTAGTTGTTTGATTCTGTGTAAGTTCAGTGGATTATTCCAAGTCCATTTAACTAGCATGGGTTAAAGCAATAAACTGGATCTCCGTGTTTCTCCTCTTTATATGCATTATGATTCTGTATATGAAACCATTAAACTCAGGACAGATTTATACATATGCCATACTGCATATTTTCATAGAAATGCTTTTCCAGGCACCTGTAATACACTGATATATGTGAGCAGTTTTCTAAAGTTTATTTCTCATAGATCTCTCTTAAACTGCATGTAAAGTGACATTTTATGGTTTAACTTCTGTTTTCATGACACAGCCCCACGTTGCATCTCTGCTCTCGCACTCAGGACTTCCCTGCTTACAGCACGTGTATTTCCCTGTCCTTGAAGCATTTCTTCAGGAGGCTGTTTCTAAAGACCCCAGTTTGGCATCTTTCCTGAAGAAGCCAATCTTCCCTGACTGTCTTGTGGACATGGGCTTGAGTTATTCGCATCTTGTATTCGACTTGCTTATGCGGTATTAATGCAAAGAAACAGAATGGCCTCGTTTTTTGTGTGGTCAGAACCCTTGGCATGACAGCTGCTGTGAAATCTCATTGCCCCTTTCCCGAGTGATTTTCTTTGCCTGTGGTTGACTCAGCCTTTCTGACCTGTACTTCCATCAAGTTCTGAAACAAAATAGAAAAGAAAGCAATGCACATCCACCAAGTTCCTTCTGAGGCAGGCTCTTTATGAAGCACTTTGCAGATCTATAATCTCACTAAAGACTGGCACATGTGGCACTATTGACCTTATTAAAGGAAATAGTTGTAGAAAGATTAAATACATTGACCAAGGTCACACAGCTAATGAATGGTACCAAGTTTCAAGTTCAGATCTACTGACCACAGATCTTTCTGCTGCACCAAACCTTGCCACATCCAAGGCACACAAAGGAGTTCTAGGTGGACATAGTATAACCTCATCATCTCCATCTTACTTAGAGGAAGCTATTTATTTGAATGGTCATTCAACAGACATTTAATTAAGTGTATCGTATGTACTAGCTAGGTGATCATGTGAGCTAGCCACAACTACATATATTTAAAGGGACTCTAATAAACTTAGTAATCAAATATATATATATTTAATTATATATATATATTATATATATACACACATTCATTTTATATATATACATCAAATATATATATTTGATGTATATTATATATATTTGATTAAATATAACATATAGTATATATTTATAATATATACTTTATATATATATGTATATATATATATATATATATATATATATATATAGAGAGAGAGAGAGAGAGAGAGAGAGAGAGAGAGACAGACAGACACAAGGTCTCATTCTGTGCCCAGGCTGGAAAGCAGTGGTACAAACACAGCTCACTGCACTGCAGCCTCAACCTTCTGGGCTCAAGAAATCCTCCTGCCTCAGCCTCCTGAGTAGCTGAGACCACAGGTATGCACCACCATGTCTAGCTATTTGTATTATTATTTTAGAAACAGGATCTTCCATTTTGCCCCAACTGGTGAAGAACTCCTGGGCTCAAGTGTTTCTCCTGCCTTGGCCTCCCAAAGTACTGGGATTGCAGGCATGAGCCACCATGCCCTGCCCACAGTAATTTTTTAGTTCCAAAAGGATTTCTCATGACTGCCTTCTGCCACTATAAATGTTTTATAAGGAAACACTGACTCACATAGTGACTATTTTCTTCCTGTGACTCCAGTTGTCCCAGGCTCATATTGGGCACACTCAGAGGAGGTGCTTCCTGAACATTTTGGAATGAATCAATGAATAGATGCATTCACAATAGCCCTAAGGAATATATGGCACATGTTTGTTTGCTTATGTGCATTCTTCACAGGCCAGTGCTGTGTATCTCTATCGCCTGCCACAGTACTAGAAACAGAGTGGAGGCTTGCTGAATGAGTATATGACTCAACAGATAGTTAACATCAGACCAATTTAGACACAATTCGAAACAATCATCAGAAATGTCACCAGAGTCGAGATGAGGGTGAGGGGAGTGAGGCACAAGCCTCAGGTGCAAAATTTAAGGGGACACCAAAAAAACTTAGTAATCAAGATAAATAGCATTTTAATGCAGTGTTTTAAATATTCAAGACAGGATCTGAAAGGACTGACCAGGAAAAGTCAATGAGATGCATCATCCGAATGAAGAGCTGGATCCTGTCTCTGTTTAAAATTTTGATTTTGTTCATCTTTTCTTGAATTAATTTTGGCTTTTAAAAATATTGCATGAAAACAGTATTTATCTCAGTTACTGAGATTTTGGCACCTCTTAAATTTTGCACCCAAGGTGAATGCCTCAGTTGCCTTAACCTGGCCCTGGCTCTGTAAAGCCAACAGCAGTAACTGAAATTCCTTGATGTCAGATGATATGAAAGGTACTTCCCTTACATAAAGTTGCAGAAGGTCCCCAAAAGGTCTCATCTGGAAAGCACTGTTCTGATCTCTGTTTTGCAGATAGGGTGGCTCAGACTTGTGGAGGCATGTCTCAAGACACACTCCTGAGGTGTCACAGATGAATCACAGGTGCTCCTGAGAGATTGAGTTTCACAATCCCCAAGGGGTGCTGCCTAGAAGCATTGGCTACAGAGACCCAGGAATGGCTGCCTCCAACCAGATGAAGCCTAATGCATTTACCCCAGCATGCTACATAAATACCATATCCCACTGATTCCAGCCAACATAAGAAGCAGCATGATTTTATGTACCATGTTCCTGCTACCAAGATGACAGCAATTGTAAGGTGCTAACAATTGTAAGATATATCCCAACTTAAGAGATTTTTATCATGCAAAAAAGTGTATTTTGGAATTAGATAAAATGTGTTACAGGTATTATCATATCCCAAGTGACCATGACATTGAAAAAGTTGGGGAGACTATACTCAAGGGTACACTGCAATAACAGACATAAAAGGATTTGGGCATTCTCTAAATATCCAGAGGTCCATTCATCACCCTCAGCCTGTCAAAAGCTGATGTGATCCCTGCAATGAAACTAATTTTAAACGAACAGAAAAGCAGAGGATACTTAAAGAGGAGACTACATAATTTGCCTTCTGGAGAGATTTCCCCCAGAGAGGAAAGATTGCAGTATTAGTTGTCTGATTATATTATTCTTGGATGGGTTCAGAATTTTATCTACTTAACAAAATTATTTGGAGCCACAGATTAAGGAGAGAGGGCTGATGCAGTGTAGCTAATGTGAGACTCAGAATCTCTTTTCGTTACCAGCCTCTATTTAAAGTAAATCTATGTTGAGCTCCAGAAATTCCCTGTCATCCAGGGCGTCATAGGATTGGTTTTGGGTTTGTTATATAACACGAAACTCTCCCTATTATTCCACATTCTACTGATCTGCCTACCCCACCAGGCAACTATCAACGCACATAATTAATTTCATTCCAAAATATTACATTTAAATTTATTTAGACTTATTCATGGTGCTACACTGATCAAAGTCAGCCACTGGCTTCCTAACCATTTTAGGACATGATCACAAAACAGTTGAGTCTCCCTCCCATCATGTACTTTCCTAAAGCCTATCTACCCAGCATAGACACAAATCAGCCCACAGTGGTAGAGCAAGCTGGCCAGCATCAGACTTGCATGATTTGCTTAAAAGGCTTGAAATTCTGCCTCGCATCATTTTTATCAAAATTCCAAATCAGATGTAGTAAAGAGTCAAACATCCTTTTTACTGGCATTCAAGAGACTATGCAGAGATTAATACAGAGGGCCATGGCCTGAGGCCAGACCGCCCAGGTTTAAACTCAGCTTTGCCTCTTCGTCTGTCTCAGTGTCTTTATTTGTGAAATGAGTATAATAATTGTACCTTCATGTTAAGGTTGTTATGAGGATTTCCAGGGCTAATATCTGCAAAGCCCTTAGATCATTGTGCAGCAATGGGCGCATAAGATTAGCTGGCATTTCTTTCCATAGGCAGCCCCAGCTCAGGGTTTCCACACTCAGATGGTCACCGGAGCTTGTCTGTGCACCCAAGGGGTGTGAGCCTGCAATTCTGAGCCTGCTGTATAAGTGGATTTGCTTTTCCTCCCCTGCTGTAACTCTTCCATCTTCAACATTGGATGGATGCAGCTATCACATGGAAGGTGCATCCTGGTGGATAATGACAGGCCCTTAGCCTATTGTGCCCAGTGCATGGCAGGCACTTGATCAATTTGGGTGAACTCAGGCAAAGATCAATGCCTCCTCTGTAAACCTGTGATATGTCTGTAAGTGCTTCTATTCTCTCTGCTCCATGGACAGTATCCTCTCCCTTCCTCACTGGAAAAACTGTTGGAGCAGCAAGCTGCCCTCACTGGGCTCTTGAAGAATCAGGGAGACCAGGGACCAGCTGTTCACATAGATATGTGAGTTCCCTTGAATGTCCTCTAAAGCTTACTGAATAGAATGTCATTGTTGGCATTCACAACCACAAGCATTTTCCAAGGGAATATGAGAAACTTCAGATCATTTTTGAAATATCTAAGGTAATAAAACTAATAAATCTCATTCACAGAAGGCAGTTGCCCTTTATTTAGAATCTTCACATATCAGAGATGATGAGCCTCTATGACAGAGTGTTCTGTGCAAGAAGGAAGCCCACTTTTTATCCTGTCAAAAAAGAGGTGGATAAAGAGTGGAAATAAAGTTATGAAAAGTTATCAGAGCCTTGGAAGAAGAAAGATCTGTTCAATGTTGAGTGCATTTTGAGTATAGTTAGGTCTTCAAAAACTTTTGAGTTGGGGAAATTGGATCTGAGGGAACAAAGGGGACTGTATTAGTTTTCGTTGCTGCATAAAAATTATGCCAATGCTCAGTGGTTTAAAACAATATTGAGTTTCACACAGTTTTGGTGGATTAGGAATTTGGAAGCAGCTTCATTGGGGTTCTGGCTCAGGGTTCCTCAGGCAGGGGCTGTAGTCATGTGGAGCCTGGACTAAGGTCTGTTTTCAAGACAGCTCAGTCGCATGCCCATTGGCAGGAGGCTCAGTTCCTCACCACAGGGCCTCTCTGCAGACTGCTTGAGTATCTTCATAACTTGACAGCCAACTTCCACTGGAGTGAGAGATCCAAGAGAGAGTGAACAAAGAGGAAGCCACAGTGCCTTTATCTCACAGTCTTTGAAGTGATCTCCTGTGCTGATGTTCTAGGGCTTCCATTGCAAAGTGCCACAAACTGGTGGCTTAAAACAATAAAAAAAAATGATTCTGTCTCACATGTGGAGGTGAAACGTTCAAAATTAAAATGTCAGCAGAGCTGTGCTCCCTCTGAAGTTTCTAGGGGAAGAATCGTTCCTTGCATCTTCCTCGTTTCTGGTACCACCGTCAAACCTCAGCATTCCTTGGCTTGTGGATGCATCATTCCATGATTTGTCTCCATCTTCATATGGCTGTCTTCTGCCTGTGTATCTGTTTGTCTAGGAGCACCAGTCATTGGATTAAGGCCAGCCATAATGACCTCATCTTACCAATTATATCTGCAAAGACCCTATTTCTTCATAAGGTCACATTCTGAGGTTCTGGGTGGACATCAAATTTGTGGAATGGGTGGGGGTGTTTCTATGCAATCCACTCTACCCACTGTCATTTCTGTTTCGTTTTATTCATTAGCTCTAAGTCATAAGTACAGGCTACACTCAAGAAGAATTAGGCTCTGCCTCTTGAAGAGATAAGTATCAAAAAATTTGTGGATATAGTTTGAAACTACCCCAAGAACAGTGTTACACTTCCATTCCAGATATATGTTATGCTGGCACTTTCTAGTCTCATGTGAGATTGTATAGCTCAGTGAAAAGAGAAAAGAATATTTATAGACATTCCATGTTATTTAATGACAATGGATACCTAGAAAAGGCTATTTTAAGTGAGTTATCTTAAAATGAGAACCAAAATTCATTTAAAGACGAGCAAATGTGTTCTCATTGTTCAATACCCACTTATGAGTGAGAACATGCAGTATTTGGTTTTCTGTTCTTGTGTTGGTTTGCTGAGAATGATGGTTTCTAGCTTCATCCATGTCCCTGCAAAGGACATGAACTCATCCTTTTTATGGCTGTGTAGTATTCCATGGTGTATATGTGCCACATTATCTTTATCAGGTCTATCATTGATAGGCATTTGGGTTGGTTCCAAGTCTTTGCTATTGTAAACAGTGCCACAATAAACGCGTGTACGTGCCTTTATTATTGTATGTAACCTGCATGTTCTGCACATGTACCCCAGAAGTTAAAGTATAATAAAAAGAAAGAAAAAAATAAGTAAAAATATTTTGACTGGGATTTTGCAATAAAAATTTATTTAAAAATTAGTATATTTTACTTGAATTTGAAAAATATTTCAGGCAATAAATATAACTATTCACTAATTCTTGAAGGGTAAATTGTCATGTTTTGTTTCAACTTTTGGGTGCAATTTTTCTAATGAAAAATTAATGATTTCACAACATATTCCTCACTTAAAGTTTGACTTTCTCAACATAATCATAAAAAGGGTTATTTTGCAGAATTCAAGTATTTTATCAATATTCCCTAATTCCACTGGGATTCATGGCTTCCATAAGCCTAGACTATCATTATCCGTAAAAATTTCCTCCTCTTCAAATAAGGTGTAGTCATGTTTCTGTCACATCATCATACCAATAATTCTGCATGTGATTCCAGCAGTTCTTCAACATCGCTTTTTTTTTAACTTCATGAATCTCCCATTTCTGGTGGAAATTTTAAAATTTACCCTATAATCAATATACAGAGAATTTTTATAAGACTATTTTACAAGAGTTGGTGAGAGATCAGTTATGATGTTGCCTAAGATTCTAGTGTTAAGCGGAGACTGATTTTGAATGGAGACTGATTTTATAAGTGGTCAATTCCGTGATGACTATTTTCATGCTATTGTGAATTTACTTTTCTGTAAAACTTTGCAACTGTGGAGACTCCAATCATGAAAACCAGGTAATAAGAACTCCCTGAATTTTTCTCTTCTTTCTACAGCTACGCTTCTATCCTCCTAAAGATATCATTAAAATCTATCCTTCTTTCATACAATACCACAAAAAGTAATAATATTAGAATTATGTTGAAGGGAAGTATATTGCTGTAGGGAAAGGTTGGCATATATAATTAGACACTATTACTAGCATCTAATTGCGTCATGAACTTCTTTACTGAAGATGAACACACATCATTTCAGATAACCAAGAGGAGATCTGGTTGATTTCAAGGGAGACTTCATGTGTGGGGGAAAAAAAAAACCAACCAGCAACTGGATGATTCCACTTTTTTTTTTTACTTTTGTAGCTAATATTTAATAGGTATCCAGTATGTGCCAGCTACTGTTTAACATATACATTTAGCATTTAATTTGACTTGCACATTATGTTTTTGCCATTTACTTTGTGTACCTATTGAAACAGTATGTAAGGAGCAGTTCTTAAATACCAGAGAGCAGTAAATTATTTACTTTTGTACACTGACTAATATAATCTGTTTTCTTTCTTCACTACTGCAAACAAACAAGTAAAATGTTCTTTTTTGGATGATTCCATTTTAACCTGCCCTGTAGCAGGGGTCTAAAATTTGTCCTTCAGAGCTCCCACAAAGTCTTAAACCGGTGTGTATGGCAAAAACTAGTGCAACAAAAATAAATGTCAGGATGTCTTTTCTTACAAATGTCATGGTTTAGTCAAAGGCTGTGTAGTTAGAGAGCTGTCAGTTAAATAAGTTTTTCGAGCCAAACATTAGAGGCCCAGCCACGAGAAGCAGTCTGTCTTTCTTTAGAGAATGGCTCCTTTCCACAGCAATCCACTCCAGTCCCACTTTACACACTTGGAATGTGCTAGATGCCTGGAGTTCCTTGCTGTCTTAGAACAGATTGCCTCAGCTGCTACAGATGTCTCCACAGCTTGTTTCTTCTGCAGCTGTTGTTTTTTTGTTTTTTGTTTTTTGTTTTTTGTTTGACCCTCACTTTAGCTTGTTTCTGGGTGAATTTTGGTTGTCACTTCAGTATCTCCATCAATCCCAGCTTCCACACATTCACAATGAATTTTTAGCAATGGAGATGGTCACTGTACTTATCATTTGCAGGTAATTTAATCAGCCTGCATATAAATATTCCCCTTGTTCAGCTTCTGAAAATAACCCATTCATAGCTCTCATTCTGCTCATTTTTCTGCAACAGAAATGAATTTTTGGTTTTCTCTCACAAGTTCATTTATAAAAACTGAAAGCCAGCTGAAGATATGAGGTCAGGTTGTGTGGTTCCATATCATACGCTGTTAACTTTCTCAGACTAAATGTTTCCATTTTCATTGATATGACTCTTACTAAAAGCAAAAAAAAAAAAAAAGTTTAATATGAATGAAAAAATAAATTATTAGTTATACATATTTTTCTGTGTAAGTACATATGTGAGAGTTTCACGCCAACGTGCCTTATCTTTTACAAGGATATGTTTCCAACAAGTAAACCTAGTGACCGTGACTCTTTAAAACTGCAAATGGTGTAACATATAATGACTGCTCACTGTAAAACTGCACACATTCTGATAGCGAACAGAGTTATCTGACATGGCGTAGTGCTCAGTCTCAGTAGTGTTTAATGGATACATAGGAGATATTTTTACATTTCTGCAGCTGTTGCTTACAGGCAGCCAGTTCTTTAAATCTTCAGATTTTCTCCATAATAGTGTCATGCTGTCCATAAGCAGAGTTCCTTTTCCCAGAATCAATGTATCTTCTTGAGGCTGGTCCTATTCTAATAACATCCTTTGTGTTTGTTTTTGTTTTTTCTCTTTTAAAAAAATTAAAAAGTGTTATATAGAGAGAGTAACTGTAGCAGATCCTGTTGGCTATACACTTAAAATCTGACCTTCTCTTCTTCATTGCTGGAGTATGGATTTTGTTCAGGTAGGCCCTCTCAGAAAACATGACCGTATCCCCCTTGGGGGACAAATTTTGAATAGTCTAAGACCATTACAGGAATCCCACTCTGCTTATAAGTGACTGAGTTTAGAGCTATGCACACAGACATTGTTCAGACAAGAGAAATGAGAAACTGTCAAAGCATTTATGGGAAATATTTCCTTGGTCTTAAAAAGAGGCATGAAGAAGACCAGGCATGATGGCTCATACCTGTAATCCCAGCACTTTGGCTGAGATGGGCAGATCACCTGAGGTCAGGAGTTTGAGACCAGCCTGACCAACATGGAAAAACCCAATCTTTACTAAAAATATAAAATTAGCCGAGCATGGTGCCGCATGCCTATAATCACAGCTACTTGGGAGGCTAAGGCAGGAGGATCCCTTGAAACTGGGAGGCAGAGGTTGTGGTGAGCTGAGATCATGCCATTGTACTCCAGCCTGGGCAACAAGAGCAAAACTCCTTCTCAAAAAATTTTAAAAAATAAAAGAGGCACAAGGAAAAGAAAGCCCCTTATCTTCCTCTAGTCATTGGCAAGCCTAGATATGATGTCTGGATCTGCTGAGGAAGAAAGGCTTGGAAAGGAAGACAGGGTCACAGGGAAGTGGGGTCAGGGTCCTAAGATAACCTCCCTGGAGCTCTCCTGACCTGTGGACACCTTGCTCTGGGAGATAATAAATCTTAAATTTAAGCTGGTTAAGTCCAGATTTTCTGCTCCTTTTGCCAAAGTGGTTTGAAAAAGTAGCCAAAATAATAAATCAACCCATGCTGTGTACTTTGCTTGGAGGGAGATTCTGCCTGTGTTTATGTGGTGATTTTGAAGATTAGCCAAGGTTTCTTTGAGGTGCAGTGAACTCTAGTATGATTTCTCATTAAACTTGTGCATACATCCTGCTATTTATCCTATTTATTGGAGTTTATTTGTAGGTTTCTATTCCTACACTCACATTGGAAATTCCCCTGTGAAAGAGCCAGATGTCCACCAGAAACACTGCCGTGAGCACCATTCAGTAAAATGTCACTAGCAAGGAAGAGACACCTTTTTGCACACCGGTTTACTGGGGAAGATGCTGCCAGAGTTAGAGACGATACTAGTATCATAGCTGTGTGTAGAGGCCAGGAAACCAGGAAAGGGGACTATGAAAATTAACTATCAGTATCTCTCTACACATAGTCACATAAGATGGCAACTATGAATGACACACGGACTGAAGACTCAAGGTTGGTGTAGAAGGGTGAAGTCCTGACATGTTGGGGTCTGACCTGCAGACCCCAACCCAGTGATGTATAAACAAACACACTGAAACACAGAATACAGTGAAAGAGTGGGCTAGAGGTCCATGGCCACTCACAGACACTCAAGGAGAGTGCTGTAAAGATACAGCAGCCACAGCCTCAACTCTCTGGCATTGCCAGCCTTTATTCAGCACACATTCAACGACAAAGCTTTGAGTCAACACCATTAGAGGGTAAAGATTAAAGGCCAGGTTCCTAGAGCTAAAGCAAACACCATTTGTGGGTAATAAACCTACCTGGTTGCCCTCCCCCCGAGAGAGCCATCCGGCCCGTGAATATTGAAAGGCTAGTTTTAGGACTACATGAGCAAACAACTTATTTAGATAAACTCCCTTACATTCCTTTTTATCTGCTCTATGTGATTTGCACAAGGAAAGGAGATTAGGTTACCTTCAGCCATCACCTCCTTCCCAAGGCTTTTGCAAAAACCTTCTGGCCTTCCAAGAAGGTTTGTGACTTTTATAATCTTACAGTCTCTCCCACCATCCTGACTGAAGCCCCACATGGACATGCTGCTATAGGAAAAGGAATGGAAGGAACCAAGAGAGATAGTCTTTCTCATGGGTATACAAAAGGGACTTGGCATATAAGAAACTGGCTCTCTTCAGGAAAGCAGGATCCTGACTACCTGGTTGATAAAACTGAAGGCCATTACCATCTCTCTCTACTCCCATCACTTAGCCTTCTGGAATATTACTTCAGCTCTGCTTCCGAGCAACCACATGGGTCTCATGAAATGGACTGCACTCTGGTTTGCTTTCTGTTTTGTAAATGATAAACTGTGACCTTGTTCTCCCTGAGGTCTGCCTCCGTTGCTGCTTTGGTTTCAGTGCTGGTCTGTTTTCTTTAAGATATCTGTAGTCACAGCCACACTTTTTTTTTTTTTGGCTGTGGTTTCCATATTGTATTTTCATGCTCAAAGCTTCTTGGCCTTCTCTCTTATAGTCAGTTTCCTACAGATGACAGCTTTTCCACTTGTTCTTTCCTCTGTACTTGTATAATGCTTGGGAATCTCAGACCCAATATATTCAAAACTGAAATCATCATCCTTCCCGTCCTCAAGCTAAGACTTACTCTCCAAAGTCAAAAACACAGGAAAGAGTCTTAATTTCTCCTTCCCGTTATCTCTCACTTACCAACTCTGTGTTACAGATACAAAAAACTATATTACGTGTGTTTGTGTGTGTGTGTGTGTGTGTGTGTGTGTGTGTGTGAGAATCAAAGGCTGGGATTGGATTCAGAGTTCAAGTACATTACCACACCTATTGTTGGAACAGAAATGCCCTAATAATGCAATCAGAAGGACTGCATTCTGCCTTTTTGCCCACATTAGACATCTAATGAATGTATTTCAATTATCCGGTTTGCCCAGAAAGGCAACAAACTCAGTAAAAACAGCATGAGCTCTGTGATAAAGAAAGCCTGAATATGAAACCCTATCTTGATCCTTGCTTGCAATATGCTCTCAAACTAAAGAAATAGTCAGCACTTAGTGAGGTCCACGTTAGATACTTTACCTGCTCTCCACTGAGGCGGGCACTATCATTAGCCACTTTCTGTGGTAAAAATCCTGAGGCTTAACATGATTTGTCCAAGGTCATACAGTTAAGTTATGGACCCAATATTCAAACCTAGTTCTGCTAGACTCCAAAACAGGTATACTTAACCACTATATTTACTTTATACCCATGATCCCAGGTGTTTATCTGTAAAAGCAGTTGGGTATTTATTTTCTAGGGTAAGTGTAAGGAATAAATGATATGATACAAGGAAGAAACGTGCAATACCGCCTAACACTGAGTAACATTTTATCTAAATGTTAGAGACCCATTGCTGATTCCTGGAATTGATTTTCATGTGGATTTCTCTACCAGAGCTATATTTGCATCTCTTCTGAAGTTTTCTAATTTTACATTTCAGTCTTCTTTCCATTTAGGACTTTGGTTTATTTTAGTTAGTTGATTATAGGCCAATCTCTTTCTATCAAGCTATAAGCCCCTCCAGGGTGCCCTGCCATTACTTTATATGTCTAGTTATCAGCTCATACCTGGAGCAGAATAAGTATGTACCTAATATCTGAGAAATAAATCTATGAATTTTTCACGTCATTTCTGTTTTTAACCGCCTCTTCTACAAGGTAGTGCCTTTCTAATCACAACATTCTGCACATGGTAGGGAAGCCCCGGAATATGTTCAAAGCCTGTTGCTTCTTTTGCTTAACAATGAGCGTGTAATTAACTGAGGATTGAAACCTTGATTTTGTGCATTTGTGTCTCTTCCAACAAACATTGTGTAGTCCCTGCCTTGTGCTAGGCGCCATGTTAGGCACTGAGGCTACAAATGTAAATAAAACAAAATCAATCTCTAATTTTGGTAAGCACACAGTTTTGTAGGAAAGAAAATAAAAAATGAAAACAAAAGAGTTTTACTATTCATAGAGGTCTATAAAGGGCACAGTGATGGTAGATGGGAAGGAGTGATTTATTGTTTGATGGGAGAAGTGGAGATGAGAAGGGCAGGAGCAAGGTTGTGGATGGTGCTGGAGAGCTAATCTGCAGGCTCCCTTGAGCATAACTGTGTGTTTTCCAACCATCTTCTTTGTGTTTGAGAAGCACAGGGTATGTAGAGATATTTGCTGTGTAAAGGGAAAAGGCTCTTGCTTTACTATGCAATGTCTCATTGAATTTCTGTGGAAGTTTTGATAATGCATGAAGTCATTCCACAAAATAATAGTCTTCAAAGAAACTAAGAAACAAGGCTCTTTTCCTCTGAGTATTAACTGCATTCAGCTCCTCATGGCAATTAAGCAGTCCCATCCCCTGTAATTGAGTTAGTGCACAAGCCACTTCATACATTTATTTCTTAGGATTGCTGAAACTACAGCAGTCCTAAGATCCACATTTCCATGGGGAGGGGGTTTTGGAGGCAAATGGGTGTTGATTTAGAAGCTACTGATTCCATCAGGATATTTTCTACCATAGAAATATTAAATATGCTAAGACATTAAGATATCAAGGGTAGATATACAGAAGACATAGGTTAATACTGAGACTCAGGCAAGATGCTTTAGTCGAAATGCCCTAAATTCAGAACCCGGAGCCGGGAGCCTTGATATTCCAGTCTGTCATTTGCTCCATCTATTGACTTAGAGGTAAATCAACTATCTCCCTGGGGCTTAGATTTTTAAAAGCTGTTCATGTATATTTGTAAAATGAATGAATTAGTAGAAGAATATAAGATGAGGATCATAATACCTGCACCACCTACTTCATAGGAGTTTTAAACAAGGTAATTAATTATACGTTGGAAAGATAAAATGCTTCAAGACACTTGCCCTCCAATTTTTAGATCAGTGGTGATAAATATTACTGTAAGGATTTCAGAGTCTGAGAATGTACAAGTGCTTTCCTCATCCAAATTTGCCCTTGACCAGGAGAGAAGAAATGTTAACTTGAAGAGCAGATGTTATATTGCATTTTTATTACATAATTAACTGATATGAAACTCCAAATATCTAGCCTCCTATGGACCCGACTCAAAAATAAAATTTTAAAGTTACAAATAATGGAAAGTTTTCAATAATACTGAAATTATGACAAATAACTATAATAATCCCTCATAGAGGTGTACGCGATATATATAAAATATTTTACAGTTTCACATTTGATCATGGACAAACAAAAGGCACTCTCTGACAAAGCAATGGTTCCAGCTAATGCTTTCTGGGAAACACTGCATAGTGGGAAGACAAATGCTTTGAAATAAAGGAGGCCTGGGTTCCAGTCCTGACTTGTACCACCGATGTCACTTTAGATAATTATTTCGTAACTCTAAGCCACGATTTCCAGACATCGGTGAAATGGATCTAGCCTTTCATACTCACCATTGTAATGTGGTCATGAGGATCCAATGAAATTTTATATATCTATATCAATCTATCCATCTAATCTGGATAGACCCTCAGAAACGTCAGCCCTCACCTCATCCCCACTGTAATTGGTAGAAGGTCCTTCTTTTATAACAGGTGCCAAGATAACGCTAAAAGATGTTTATGTTTTCTGGACACTGGACTTGCAAAGGAAAGCTGTGCAAAGTCCTGCTAACTCTGTTTTCCTTTAGGATCTCTTCCTTGGAGAATTTTCCTGAAGGCTTGAGCTTACATAGCACTAACCTTCCCAAGTGTGTGTGTGTGTGTGTGTGTGTGTGTGTGTGTGTGTGTGTGTGTGGTCTGAACTGAAACCAGTGTATATGTACCATTTTTATGGCATTATAAATGCTCATACAATATTTCACTCCCTAGTCCATCCTTCTTCCCAGCCTCACGCTCCCTTCCCTCCTTCATTACTCATTTATGCCCTGCCGAGTGCTTTACTCCCTGGGTAAGACTTTCCAATGGAAGGAACTAAATATGTACACTAAATTAAAACTCATAACAAGCTCCTTTCTCTCTCTCATATTCAAGTATATTCATCTTTGGGGAGTATTTACTGTACCCACACCCTCCCTGACAAATCTCACCCCATCAATCGCCTCCCTCCTTTGTGCCATGATTGTTTTGTAACATTCAGCACGTTATAAGCAATTATTTTCTCACAAGTCTCTTTTCCTCATACACTGAGAGATCCTTAACAAAGGTATCCAAAGCACTTGACCTGGGCACTTCACAAATGTTAAGCATTTGCAAATGAATGAACCCATGTCTTTTTCTTCTCTGGGAGCCTTTACTACCTGGTGGGGAAGGGTGTGGGCAGGATGCTATGTTGAGGGCTCCCCTCGGGCGAGTGGGGAGAAGACCTGAGTTATTCAAGTGCCCTGTGCTGTTGTAGCTCTGCCCTTAGACTCCTTGGCCATGGCTGCCTGTGACCTGTGAGCTCTGACTGCAAAAGAGGAACCTGACTTCTTTACCAGACTAACTTTGCCTGCCTGTTGGGTCCTGCTACCTTTTTCAAAGTGCTTTTACGTAGAGCATCTCACCAAATTTACAAACGATTCGTGAGGGTTTGAAAGATCACAAGAGGAGTAATGGCAGTTTTCCTTAACAGTGTATTTACCTGAAATGGAGAACCAACCTTTAGTCTATAGACAGGATGCCTTGCTTTTGGGCCAAGTCAACAAAGGCTCTTATAGTCCTATTTGTGTTTGCTTCTCACAGTGCCTTGCAAGTCCATGAAAGAAAAGTGTGTATGGAAACATAAACCTTCACTGAGAGGTTTATTGATGATGGCTGCAAGTATAAATCTGTTACATCTCATTTAACATTTTTCCTCCTCGTCCTCTTTCCTCTCCTTGCCCTTGGGTCTTAATCACCATCATCATCAACACCATCATTATGCCTTTATTCATGTTCTTCCTTCCATTCCTCTTCTGTGTGGCTAATTCCTACCCTTCTGGCTCAATGTCACCTTCTCTGACCTTCCTTGTAACCCTTCTCTGCTGCAGTTGAATTATGTCTATTACACTCTTACGGCACGGAACACTGGCACTGCGTATTAGGTTGGTTAAGTAGCTGACTTCCCACTTAAATCAAAGGCAGGTGTTATATGTTATTTTTATAAAACATAAAGTACTTAGAGCACTGCCTGCAGGCAGTCAAGCTCAATCACTGTTAGGAATTATTGTTGTTATTAAACCCTCTCCCGTGGCTACATTTCTTGGCACCAAGGAGGTACAATGTGAACGTTTGTTCTATTGAATCCAAAGATAACAATGCCTTTCTTAAAAACTTAATTTCATTTTGCCTTCTGCTAGTTTGCTTTCAGTGCTGATACTGAACTCACGTGGCAGAGGAGGAAAGCCTGATTGCTGAATGGGCGTGGCAAGCCATAGATAGCTGGGATATTTAAGAAGTACAGCTGTGTTTTCAGCAGGCCACAGTTCCACCTCTGAAGTGCTACGAAGTAAATCTTGACTCACAAAATATATGGGTCAAGGGAAAGTGGTCTCTCCTCGCAACCATAAACTCCAAGACATAGCCTCAACTAAAATGCAAACCTTGCTGCCTGCTGCTGAAAGCATCTGCTCCACCTTGTGTGCCCAGCATGTATCACTCTCTGGTTAACACTTAACTCTTCCAGTGGAAGGGGTTAAGACTACCTGCAAATGGGGGCTATCAGCCTAGGAATAAATACACCCCTGAAAAGCTGATGTCCAGCTGCAAGATGTTTATCTACAACTCCCTTGAGCAGCTGGGGCACAAGGTCAGATTGCTTTTGCTGCTCTTTTGAGAATTCTCACATGTTCTTCCCATAAAAAGCTAGAGTAGCAGGGATGGGTTGGATCTCATTCCCAGAGCACAACCTCACACTATATCCGGCCAACTCAGCTCCTGGGAGCCACTCTCTGTTGGATGACTGAATGGAATTGTTGTGCTGATCCTCTGCCCATAAATTTGCCCAATAAAGTCGCCTTTGCATGACACTGAGATGGTTGCCATTACCTTTAGTCCCCACTAATGAGTATCTTTAATTCTCTAGACAACTATATGAAGTAAGTTTAATTGGCACCTTTTGGTAACTGAGAAATCTGGAGTTCAACTAATTTCAGCAACATGCTCAAGGACTACAAGTAAGTGGAGAAGCAGGGGTTCAAATCCATGTTTGTCTGAAACCAAAGCCTTATTGTTTTTTCACCTGCCTCATGTGGAAGCTCCTGCTGCTCAAGGAGAAGGGAGATCGTGTGCTACTGGTGAAAAGAATCCTCACTGCTTCTTGCCAGCCCAGATGCATAGAGTCTGTTGATGTCTCTGAACCTGCAGTTAAACAGAAAGTGGAACATCTGTGGCTCGATCTTATTATGATTATTTGGACAGCAAGCAACTTCCCTTTCTTCTAAGTAATTGTCGTTGTACAGATGATGTCTTTCAGGGGCATGGATGGAGAATCTGAGGAAGGAGGCAGGTTCATGAAGAGAATCCATTCTCTTCCTATTTTCCCATGAAATCCCAGAAAGTGCTACATGCAGTTACACTTTATGAATTGAAGTGAGAAAATCTCTAAATCATTCTCATGCATGCATCATATGTTGCTTTTGAAAGGGAAAGAACAAGCATTAAGAAGATTTGTTCAGTCTTAAACCTGCCTTTGAGCATCCAAGATCAATTTGAAGGCTAAGTTGTGCTCTATAGATTTCTATAGTCAAGTTCATCAAGGCATCCATTTCTCTTCCCCTAATGATGCTGAACCCCAAGTTCTTCTCTGAGGTGCTTTAATTTTCACTTGGCCATTGCGAAAAGACAGTGACTTAATGAACTGCAAATAGGAAAAGAAAGTTACATAAATCATGTTCGCATCTTTTTCTGTGGTCGTACCATGACTATTCTTTCCTCATTAGAATGCCTCCAGTGGCTTCTCCGTGCTTGGCAGTGGAAATTAAATTATAAACCACATTTTCAGCAATGTAATACACCAATAAAAAATATAAAGTCATCAGGATAAATAATAAAGATAAATTTATGTCAACACAGCATAATATTATTTTATCCTGTGTTGCCATAATTTTCTCCCAACTGATTCTTTAGATCTTTTAGAGGATGGTTATCTTCTAATATATATGTACACATATTTCAGAACTACTGTCCATCAATGCAAACTTCACAAAACTGACTTCCAGGCAGAGACTACTACACAGCACCCTTTTCTTTTTCTCTGGCAGACAGTCCTGCCTTTCAAAATGATGAGATAATGAGTTTGTGGTTTGAACACAGCTCTGTGTTTTAAAGACAGCATTGAAAATTAAAGCAAAGTATTAATTAAAGATGAATCAAAAGTGCTAGACCTCTAGTAAGTTCAGTGCTTTTGGCTTAATTCTGAATGGCCCACTTTGAGAGAGCATTTCAACTGAACTAGAATTTTAATCAGCTGGCTAGAAGTTGGGAGAACAAGAGAAAGAGAAATAATCCTGAGGGTAAATGTTTAAAAATGCATCAAAGCCTGTTGGAAAATAAGCTCTTAATCTGTGTCACGTTGGAGGGAAAGAACGTTCACAAGAAGATGCACTGGTTTCTCCTGGCCTCCAGGATGGTGGCATTCCTGAGATCCACCAGGGAGAAGGGACAGCCAGATTCCCTTTCAGAACAAGCTACTCTAACTAAAGCTGAAGGGAGAAGCCTGGTTACCTGGAGGACTTTATAGTCATTGTCCCAGCAGAGGCACTAGGGAAGGGCAGAGGAATCTACACTTGTGTTTGGCTCCAGAGGGTCTCTTTAAATTCAGCACCCCTCACAGCTGGAAGGGTAGGCTCCATCCATTCCAGAAATTCCTGTGCAGCTGGTGTTGCCCTGCCCCTACTCTCACAGAATTTGGGATCTCAGAACTGAAAAGGTCCTCAGAAGTATCCACCCTTGCTTCCCTGCCTCCATCTGAAGCACGAGTCACCTCTGTAGGTGATGTGCTGCTTCATTACCCACAGTGACAGGAAACTCACTGCTCACTAAGGCCACTCATTGCACTGTTGCCTAGCTTATACCCCGTGTCCTTTCTTCTGTTGTTCGAAATTTATCTCCAGTAATATGACCCTTACCTTCAATCTCTGGAGACTAAACATATACATGAAATTGCTGCTTCACAAGCCAGTGCTGCTGATACTTAAAGAAAACCAGGCCAGGCGCGGTGGCTCAAGCCTGAAATCCCAGCACTTTGGGAGGCCGAGGCGGGTGGATCATGAGGTCAAGAGATCGAGACCATCCTGGTCAACATGGTGAAACCCCGTCTCTACTAAAAATACAAAAAATTAGCTGGGCATGGTGGTGCGTGCCTGTAATCCCAGCTACGCAGGAGGCTGAGGCAGGAGAATTGCCTGAACCCAGGAGGCGGAGGTTGCGGTGAGCCAAGATCGCGCCATTGCACTCCAGCCTGGGTAACGAGTGAAATTCCGTCTCAAAAAAAAAACAAAAGAAAAGAAAAGAAAACCAGCTTAAAGCTCCTGGGTTTTCTCCAGGTAAATCCTCGATGGTCATCAGGCAGTCTGCTAGTGACATTCCTGTTCAGATTCCAGGCACTGAGGTTGAATGTCAAGAGCCCAGGTACACCTGAATGAGTGATTCTACCTAACACTTAAGATTCTTCCTTCAGATTCATCATGAACATCTTTAAGTCCTTGAGTCATCACCTGTGTACAGGTGTTGTATGAGATTAAATAAGCTGATGCACATAACATTGTTTTTGCAACACACCTGTGAGCACATATCTGAGGAAACCCTCACCTTACACATGGCACCAAACTACCTTTATTCTAAAATCACCAGGTTATATACATGTGTTGTCAGTCACTCTCCCTAGAAGGACTGTGCGTCAGAACACTCCACACTAGTCCTCCTCCTCCTTCTAAAGTAGTTATTGCTTATCATGTTCAGGGATTGTGTGTCACTATAGCATTCAGTCTTCACAACAACCCATGAGGCAGCGCTATTGCTGCCCCCACATTACAGATGAAGAAAGAGAAGAGAGGAGACCCTGGCACAGGCTGCACTGAGGGTGCGGAAGAGCCAGATTCAGACCCACGTGTCTCTACAATGGGTCCAACTGAAGGTCCTGAAACATCTAGAAGCTGGCCAGGGGAAAATAGGAATGGGAATTTCCTAGGAAAGCTCCCTCTTCTGGGAATAGAGTCCCATTTTCAGATCTTGTCAAAGAGGGAACAAGCTTGGAGTGGGATTCTGGTAGACATCAGCTGTCTACCCAGCAGCCCCTCCCCTCCCTTCTTAACAGTAGAATCTGAATGTCTTCGCCCTTGGTAATACAGCATGGTTGGTCTGAGCATACCATGGCTATCACATTCTTCCTTGTCAGATCCTTTTGCAGCTAGTGGTGACCTTATAACCCTGTCCAGTCAGTGAAAAATAAGGTGGAAGGAAGGTCTTTTGCTGCTGCTGCTGATTTTTCTTTTCTCCTTGGAAAAATAAATTGGGAAGATGTCTTCCTTTCATTTTTGTTTTCTTTTTCTCTTCTTCTTGGAAAAATAAATTGAGAAGATGTGCCACTTGGAGCCTTTAACAGTCTTCTTGGTCATTGACAGTGACCGTTAGACAACCAACCTTAATATAAAAAATAAACTCACAAAACGTGGGAAGATGGAGGCTGAATCCTTACTGATACTTTGAGCCACTACAGCAATCCTGAAATCACCTCTTCCTGCCCCTTACTTCTTGTTACTTGACAAGAATCTGAACTGCAAACCACAGCATCCGCTGTGGCTAGTTCAAGTTTTAAAAAGCAATGATTTCAACAGGATGTTAGGGGACTCACAGACTCTCCAGGAGGGCCAGAGAGAGCCGGCCTTTGAAACCACAGAGACAAGAACAGTGTCCAACCATGCCACCTGTTTTAGTGACAGCATCGCCATCACCATCGTAGCCGTTGCCTCTCAGTCCCAGTTCGGCACGTGCTGGAATGCTAGAAGCTCTGCTTGGCTCCTTCGAAGAAGTAGCAGCCTCTGCCGTGGTGAATCTCGGCATAGTGAATGCTCACACGTGGCCACCCCCTCACGCTGCTCACTCATGAATCCGAGTCTTACGTGGGTATAGTCGATTGGTATAAGTTGGTGCATAACGATAGCAGTTTCTGCCATTACATCCAATCGTGAAAATAGAACACAAGTTCAGGCCTGAACTCTAGCTATGAAGTCTGCAAATACCAGTTCTCTGGTCTCTTATTTTTGAGCAGGAAAGACTTGTAATATAAAATTTAACCAAAATATAGGGAAGATGTGGAACAGCCACAAATGGCAACTATCTGCTAGAGTGACACAAACACATGATCATTTGTTAAGCCAGTGTCAGTCAAGTAATCTGTCTCGTGGCTCTCTCCCCTCTGTCAGGTGTGAAGTAAGGAGAGATTGCATGTTGGTCTCTTTGCTGAAGCAGAAATGTCAGCTTTCTATCCCTGGAACCCTTGGGCCCTGGCCCTGCAAGCTCAGGGTTGTGACAAAGCCATTTAACGGCTGAATTCCTAAAGTTAGTCAAGAGTTATAACTTTTTGGCATCAACTGATCATAAACCCTTCATGAATAAAAACAATGAAAACTACGCAACATGGAAGCGTAGAATTATAAGGCTGGAATGGATCTCAGAAATTGTTTCTTTAAAAGTACAATACTTTTTCTAAATTAGGTACATGTGAGGGGGGGTGTGGGAAGGCATCCCTGTTCTACTGTGCATGAATCTCATTCATTACTACATTCAGAGACTTTTCTGGGATCCCCAGCCCTCTCTTCGTGTGCAGTCACCTGTGTGTAAATACTTTCTTGATCTCGTTATGACTACATCGATCCCTCCCTTCCTGTGGGTTGGGCTGCTTCTGAATGTCATAAAGAAGTCTCAACCACCTTATGTTCTAGGAAAGAACAAGGGCTTAGAAATCAACCTAGCGTAGACTCCAATCCTGTCCGAATGAGACCTTGATTGAGCAAGCCACTTGCCTCTCTGAACTAGAATTTCCTTGTTTGAAAATTTGGGATGATCATTATAAGCACCTCGCTGGGCTGGTATGAGAATTTAAATGCTACTATGCTAGCATTTAATGAAATGCTAACGAAGGCATCTAGCACAATGCCTGGCATATAGAAAGTACCCAAATAAATGCTACGTACTTTTCCATCTCTTTCTCTTTGTAGTCTTTCTGCATAGAGGGGGCATTGATTGTCAAATGCACACTTCCCTTAAGACTCTTTTTTCTAAGTATTAGCATGAAGCTTTTCAATGTAGCTCCTCATGACTGCCTTTATTTGCAAAGCACTGTCTTTGCAAGATGTCACAGGGGTAATCTTTTGAACCCTCATGGAACACAGCCTCAGCCCCTCACTGCTCTGTTTCTGTAACAACTTGGACAATCCCTATGCGTAATGAATCTTTACAGCCACCAAAGCTACAGACTTGGAAAAGATTTCAAACACTTTAAAAATTCAAGGAGGAAACAGCAGGGAGGCTGCAATGGGCTATTTAGAGGATTCTAAACACATCCATGGGGCAGTCTTTGAGCTATTAACCTTAGGCGAGGATTGGCAAACGTTTTTCTGTAAACAACTGAAGAGTACATATTTTAGGCATGCTCTTTTTCTTTTTGCTCTTCCTTATTTTTTTGTTGCATCCCTTTAAAATACAACAACCATTTTCAGCTTGCAGAGCCATACAGACACAGGCTATGAGCTGAAACTGACCTGGGGAGGGGGGTAGTTTACTGACTCAGGTAACAACCAGACATCTTAATAAAATCAGGGAATGAAACTGTTCACCTATGAAATAACAAAAATAGCTAACATTTAGTGAGCACTTACTATGTGCCATGCACTATTTTAACATGACTCTTCACATCAACGAGGTATTTTTATTCTTCACACGTTACAAATGAGAAAAAAGAGACAAAAAAAGATGAAGCAACTCAGCATAAATGTTTACTCAGCCTGTAAATCTTTGAAAGTTTTATTTCATGAACAAAATGCATTTAGCTATAACACCACCCTTTTGGAAAGCTGGAGCATAGAAATGATTTTGTTTACCATGTTTGTTGTTCTTGAAGCTCTGATTCCTTTTGGAGTGTCTTGAGTGAGTTTTTGTTTTTGTTTCAGTGGTAGAATTTACTGGGGGGTAGTCTAATATGTAGAGAAGTAAAAGTTCAAGATGACTTATTTTGGTTATAATAAGTCCTAGGAATTCATTCATTCTTTTTTTTTTAGTATCTACTCAGTTCCAAGCCCCACATAAAACATTGAGAGGAAGGACAATAATAACATTCAGGTCTCTGATCCCATGGATCTCATGGTCAAAGGACGAAAACCAACGTTTATGCAGAGAAATGAAATGCAATTTAACAAGTGCTTGCATAAAGTTATGTGCACAGGAGCAGGAAGAATGGGCAAGGGAACAGCCAGGCAGGCTGGGACGTGGGGGAGACTTCAGAGAGAAGAAGGCTGGATGCAGAGGGATGTTCTGAGTTTGAAGAGGCCAAGTCTGTATAAATCTCCAGGAAAACCACTGGCTGCAGTGCCCAGCCATAGGCGACCACCTTAGCCCTCCTAACTCCCTAGTCAAAAGAGGCTGGGTGGGTTTGTACAACACCAGACACAGTAACAGATGAATTCTACATCTCAGTGATTTTGGACAGTAGAAGTTTTTTTGTTTTTTTGTGTTTTTTTGACAGACTGGAGTACGCAGTAGTGCGATCTTGGCTCACTGCAACCTCTGCCTTCCAGGTTCAAGTGATTCCCTGCCTCAGCCTCCTGAGTAGCTGGGACTAGAGGCATGCACTACCATGCTTGGCTAGTTTTTTGTATTTTAATAGAGACAGGGTTTCACCATGTTAGCCAGGATGGTCTCGATCTCCTGACCTCACAATCTGCCTGCCTCGGCTTCCCAAAGTGCTGGGACTACAGGCGTGAGCCACCACGCCTGGCCATTTACTGCTTACTCTAAGTCCAAATAGTGGCAATGGGAAGAGGGGTATAAAGGAAGTTCATGTATTCAGATGGAGGCTGGAGAGGTGGCTGCCATCTTCGATGCAAGGTTTCCAAGCTTCTCCAGGGTATTGGCATCCTGCCAGCATATGGGAGAAGAGAACAAAAAGGGGAGAGTTTTATGGGACAGGCTTGAAAGTGGTCCACATTATTTCTCACTACATTCTGTTAGCTGGAAGTCACATGGCCACACCCAAGTTTAAGGAAAGCTGGGAATGCAGTTCATTTTGTGTACAGGAGGAAACAGAACCAGGCTAGGTAAACAGCTAGCCAGCCTGTGCCACAGAGCATACTCAATCACCAAATACCCACACAGCCCATAGGATGCCTTAGCTCTGTGTCTAAAGATGGAACTAGTAATGATCACTGCCAGCAAGAGATTAATCATCTACAGCTATTATATTTAATGCAATCATGAAAGAAATATATAGGTATCATGTATGCTGTTAGCTTGGTATAAGAGTTTGCCAAAATATGTCCTTAAAGCCCTATTTCTGTGAGGTTTTTGTCCCAAAAACGGTTCCTCAAGTAAGAAAACTTGTAATGTCTACATATTACCATACTACATGATTCTAAAATCAACATTTCTTCACGTTTTAACATCTTTAAAATAGTGATACATTTTATAATAGAAGGCTCCTTACAGTTTTGTGTGTGTGTGTGTATACATATATACGTACATATATATACACACATATACACACACATATTTTATTGCATTCTAGGTGTTGGGGTACATGTGAAGAACATGTGAGATTGTTGCATAGGTACATACATGGCAATGTGGTTTACTGCCTTCCTCCCCATCACCTGTGTGTGTGTGTGTGTGTATGTGTGTGTTTCTCTCCTAGTGATGCATAATTTGCACAAAACCAAATGAAATGCTCTGAGAAGTCTTGCAGATTGAAAATTAAAGGGGGTGGTCATGATATAGTCTGTTTAACTTTGTGTCTCCCAAAGATATTAGAAAATAATTTTTTTATGTCACTAATATCCATTAGATTGAATGTTCCATGGTATTCACTTTGGCAAAACTGATAAAGAAAAAAATACAGAACTTTGAGTTCAGTGCCAGGTAGAGTCACTGTCTGCTGGGTTGGGGGTTGCTAGGAAGGCCTCATAAAGAAAGTAAAACCTTGAGCAGATGAATCATGAGGGTCCCAGCAGGAAACGATAGCACTTACTGGAGAACTTGAGGAGAGTTTGGTAGAGGGAAAAAGCTGTGTGCAGGGTGTAGAGAAACCACAGGGGTAGTGCAGTGCCCAGCACTGGCTTTAGGCTTGAAGGGATACATGAATGAGAAAGCCAGGTAGAGAGGGCTGCCTTGAAGGCAGCAGCCACCTCAGGTGAGGGACAAAACCAGACCAATGAGACCCTGAGTAGGGAGAGGACAACAGAATAAATACCCTGGCTTCTTGTTCCTTCCTCATTCCAGTCTTCCTGCCAGGGACCCCCATTGGCTAAACCCAACCAGAAGGCAGAGAGTAAGGGAACCACTGCTGACCCTAAAGGCTGACCTCCCAGAACAGAGATGGGTTGGAAAGAGAGGAGGCCGGAGCTAGGGGTAACTCTGAATATCCACACAAGCAAGGCTCTGAAGAATGCATGGGAAATGGACTAAGCATGATTACATCCAGCCAGGGAAAATCTGATCGCCTTCCAACTGCCTCATTGTTTCGTAGCTTGTGAAGTCCTTTCATACCTTCTTTCCTTTGCTGTCACAGCAGCCCGTGAGGTACACAGCGCAGGAGTAATTACCCATATTTTACACATGAAGAAGCTGCCTTTCTCACGTCAGCGCTGGAAAGGTCACGTTGGAACCTGAAGGCAGAATTTCCTGAAACCGACCTGGTGCAATTTCCACCCCATCAATGATGTACTTTGCTGACGGTGTCCCAGAAGGGTCATCTCGATGAAAGGATGTTGTCATTAGTCACTTGCGGCTTCACTTTCCAGCATATAGTACACTTCAGTGCTTCCACTTGTGTATAGCACTTTATACTTCCCATCCACAGTAGAAAGACACCATGGAAAATCCACAAAAACCTCAGGCCTCCCAGGAGCTGAGAGGCCATTCCTCCTGGGCGGATCCCATTCTTCTGTACCCACTTCAGCAAGAACTTATTACCATGCCATTTTGCACAAAGCAAAGATGAAATCCACACCATGGATTAAGAGAGATTATAAGTGTGTAGGGTGAAAGATCAATAAAGTACGTTAAGAAATAGGTGCTATGTCATTCTAGGATTGACAGAGAAGTCCTGTCTTGGAGTGTCAGGGAAGGCAACTGGTTCAGTGTGTCACAGCCACTGTCTGTACTGCCTGCTGTGCAACGTTTGAATCATTTTGTTGCATTTCCTTGATCATAGAAGAGGTAGCTTTAATCTGAGCCTTAGAAAAGGCAAGGGTTACGATAAGCAAAAATGGGAGAGGGGCATAGGCAAGATACTATGCCTGTATGTAATCAGTATGCAGTTGAAAACAAAAATAAACATGTGCAAAAGTGAAATATGTGAAGTCTAGTTGATGTACATGTTGCATAAGAGGTTTGGTGTCCTGGTTTAAAAGATGGAATTGTGAAGTCAGACTAACTGGGTTAAGTCCGTGCTCTGATGCTCACTGGCTGTGTGACCTTGTGCAAGTTGATTAACCTCTCTGTGCCTGCTTTTTCATCTATAATAGGTAGCACAGGCAAGGTTCACACTTAGCCCATAGGGTTCTTATGAGGATTACGTAAGTTAATTCATATGCAGTGCTTAGGTGAGTGTCGGGTACAGAGTGTATTCTACATTAATAATTATAATAATATTACAAAGATGGTCCCAGAAGAGCTTTAAAAAGAAGGGAGAAAGCATCAAAGCCTGATTAAACTTCAGCTTTTGACATTGTCTTTGATAACATATCTTCGGCAGTTGGATGCATTCTTTAATCCTGTTCTGTTCTGACACATGTGGATACACAGTCAACAGGCAAGTGCAACAGGCCTCTGATTGAGCTGAGAAAGCATTGCTTTTGACATGCCTAATGATTTCCATTTTTGTTCCTGTTAGATTAGATTAGCAGACTTATGCTTCCTCTTGTAGATTCAGCTCCTTCATTTTTCTGTTTTCCACCCATGATCACAAAATAATAAAGGAAATGCAACAAAACGATCCGAAAGCTGAACTGCGGGCAGTATAGACAGTAATACTGACAAAGTGAACCAGTGGCTAGCCAGCGCCCCTGCCGAGGCCACGCCTGCAAATGGCCATTGGTTAGTAAAGTGAGAAAGTCAGAATTGATGAAGCAGCAATATGGGAGAGATGTCACACTGTGGTACATGATCAGCTCACTGTGGTTTAAGGATATAGATAAAACACACAAAAGTGCACATATTTCAAGAGGCCGATATCCCAAAGTCTAGGAGCACAAAGGCCTGGAGGGAAGAAATGTCCAAAGAATAAACTATCCAACACATAACTATAACTAGAGTAGGGTAGGGGTCATGCTGTTACCATTTTAAATAAGGATGGCATCATTGCTGGTCTGAGCCATATTGAAGTCTGGGGCAAAAGGAAAAAATCAGTAAGACTGATCTTGCCTTGATTTAAAATTTTAAAGTTGTGTTCATCATAGGGTTTTCAGCATTAAAACTGCTGAATTTTTAAAGTATATTACAGTGTTATTTATTTTGGTCATTGAATGTTGGTGCCTTCTTAAATTGTGCCTGGAGATGAGGGCCTCTCTTCCCCGCAGCAGCCAATACCTGTCCCTGCTGTAGTGTAGACCACCTGAAGGGATGTATTAAATGAGATGTCTTTGAACTCATCCGGCACAAGCTTAAATCCTGGCTCAGATCTGTTCCCAGCCACATCCTGAATATGTTACCGTGGATAGTTTATCTCCTCTTTAAATGTTTGGTTTATTTCTCAGTAAAAGAGCCATAAACCTTACTAATACGTTCATTCATCTACCAACAGATATTTATTGAACACCTATTATGTTCTTGAGGCATATGGAATATAAGTTAACAAAATAAAACATCTCTATTCTTAAGATGTTTTCATTTTAGTTTGAGAGAGCAATGATCAGTAAAAATAATATGAAATGCCATGTAGCCTAGTTATGGTAAATGCTTAGAAGAAAAGCAAACCAGGGTGGAGTGACAGAGTGATGGCAGCAGAGGGGGTAAGAAAGAAGGACGAGCTTAGAGAAAGGTTATAAAGAGGAATAAATGAGACAATTATGTCTAACGTGTGTCACAATGCCTAACACAGCCTAGTGACTTAATAAATGATTATGTGGCTCTAGCTAGAAAAAGATAAGTTTGGAATGACAGGTTGGGACCCATGGACATGGCTATGCTGCCACCTATGAAGCTGAAACTTCAGAACTCTGGGCACTTCTAACAATTCTACCACTAAGTGCACGGACACAGTGTTCAAGTCTTAAGAGTTGTCCTCATCCCCTGGTTCAGCTCTGGAAGCATGAAGATCTCCAGCCCTGAGACCTGGAATATGGAGTGATCAGAAAAGTTCCACCTTGTTCTCCCTCCATAATGAGCACACTTGGGCTTCATCCTGTTCCATACAAAGAGAACAGAGGAGAACCCAGATATGCAGAAGAGAGTAAAAATGATGGACAGAACTGGAAAGCAGCCCCTTGACAATTAGTATCTAGAGTGGACACGATTCCTACCCAAAGCAGCATCCAACCACAGGTAGAGAACGTCGCCCAGGTTCTTGCCTTTGGCTGGAACTGCAGGGGCTGCTCCATACTCTGAACTGCAGCGATCTGAGCACATATACCCACTGCAGCTTCCTGGGGGTCAGCTGATCTGTCTGGGCCCAGCTGATGTGGTCCTTTGCTGAGGTTCTGATGTGACTGCCTGGGTGTTTCACTAACTCGTGGCTGTTGGGTTCCAGCACAGCAACCTGTAAAGAAAGGAAAAATACCTCTTCTTCATCTGGACTTTCTGTATCTGTTAAAAATCAAGGAAAACAAAAGTAAAATAAATAAAATGCTGCCCAGGTTAGAAAAGGCAGGCATGGGGAAATGTTTAAAATCTCTCCGTTGATAGAAACCTCTAGTGGATTATCAAGCAACAAAAGTGGGTGAGAGAGGGCACTTGAGTACGGCTATGCCTCCTCCTTAGGCCATTGTAGAAGGATTCAGGCTGTCATTCCATCTAGAAACACCGAAAATTTCAAAAATTAATCATGGTCTTTCTTTCCTTTGAGCCTTTTCACATGATATTTGGACCTCCCATCAAATACCTTCTTCTTTCCTTCTCTGCCTGCCTAACACCTTTCAGTTCTTCCACTCTTGGAGCAGGTCTCCAAGAAGTACTCATGACCAGTGCAGTTAGATGCCCCCTTTTTTGTCTCTAGTGCACCACCCTATGCGTTCTTTCTACTTATATGTATTGAGTACCTACTATGTGCCAGACACTGTTACAGTTACCAGAAATACATCAGTGAACCAAACCAGCTTTCGTTCTAATGGAGTGAAGGACGGTAAACACCTCAACAATTTATGTACGTCCAGTGGTATTAAGTCATTTGAAGAAAAATTAAGCAGGAGAGTAGTAATAGTAAGAGAATGTGGGTAGTAATAATGAGTGAGTATGATCAAGGATGGTTTTTTGGTTTTTGTTTTTGAGGCAGTCTTGCTCTGCTGCCCAGGCTGGAGGGCAGTGGCAGATCCCAGCTCACTGCAACCTCTGCCTCTCTGTTAAAGCTATTCTCGTGTCTCAGCCTCCTGAGTAGCTGGGATTACAGGCACACACGATCACCCCCAGCTAATTTTTGTTTTCTTAGTAGAGACAGGGTTTTGCCATGTTGGCCAGGCCTGTCGTGGTGACCTCAGGTGATCCGACTGCCTCAGCCTACCAAAGTGCTGGGATTATAGGCATGAGCCACTGCATCTGGCCAAGGATGGGGTTTTTAGTATGAGGTGTGAGCAGAGGCCTAAAGAAAGTGAGGGATGATCTACGTGTATATCTGCAGAAAGGATAATCTAGGCCAGGATTGGTGTCAAAGTCTCTGTAAAAACTCTCAAGTGAGCATGTGCTGGAAGTCATCAGGGCCAAGCAAGGAGGCTGATGGATGTGGCCTGAGCTGGAAAGGGGTGACCACAGGTGAGAGCAGAGAGTATCCAGGATCAGATTATCCAGAACCTTGTAAGGACTTCAGATTTTAAACTGAGTGAAATGAGAAGCACTTAGGGGTTCTGAGCAGAGGAGTGACATGTTCTGACTTAGGTTTTTACAAGTTCTTCCTGACCCCTGGATATAGACTAGATCGGATAGGAGTGAAGATAAAACCAGGAAAACCAACTCGGAAGCTGTTCAAATTAGTTCTTGGGAGAGATGGTAATCATTTGGACCGAGGGAGCAGCTGCAGAGAAAGGGTGATGATCAGATTCATGATGTATTTGGAGTAAAGCTGGCATGATTTGCAGATAGATGGACTACAAGATGTAAGAGAAACTGTGGAGTCAAAGCTGATTCCAAGGACGTTGGGTCGACAGTGACTTTCCTTCTTTCCACTTGTCCGTGGCACTTGACCTACTTCAAGGTGGTAAGGGATTGGCCGGTCTCTATTCCCCTTTTAACTGTGGGCTCCCATGAGGGGAAGGAGCGTTTTCATTTGGTTTCATCTGCCCAGCATCTAGCACCTGAATATCTATCACTTAGCATCTAGTACCTGACATGCATTCTGTGCACAGTAAATATTGGGAAAGAGGGAAGGAGAGAAGGAGGGAGGGAGGGAGGCAGTATGGATGGATGGATGGATGGATGGATGGATGGATGGATGGATCTTAGAAGAAATTAATCAGCTACAGTCCTTTGACTAAGGAATTTCACCTGGGATAATCATCCTCAAACTTTCTACTGGATTTGCTATCCAAAATAAATCACTGCTCAGTTATTCTCCAAAGTGAAACACTTCCACATCCAGTTTGTGGTCAGTAAGAATAATAACTGATGTACAAGTTAGATGCGATGTATTATCTAACTTAACCCTCACAGTAACTCTGTGAAGTGGCCTAAATGAGTAGATGCTAGTATGCCCCTTTTACAAATGACAGAATTGAAGCTCGAGAATCGATTGAGCCAATTGCCAAAGGTCACAGCCACTGCATAACAGAACGGGGTGTCAATCCTAGGTCTTCTGACTCGAAGCTCCATGTCTTTCTGCCCTATTAAAGTAGCTTGGTGTTAAGTAGTCTTCAGGCGTAGGTGGAAATTTTCAAATGTGATTCAGACTATAGGAAATACATTTGTGTGTCAGAGATTTCATCTAGACATGAGAACTTTTTCAAAGAAAAAGACTACCTGCTATTCAGAACATAATAGATTCAAACTATGAGCTCAGATTGGCACAAGAAAATCAGAGTAGGGGCAGGGGCATCCCCAGATTTATAAAACAAGATCCTTGCCTTCAAAAGATTATACCCCGTGAGTCCTCGAGCAAACACTGGCTGAATACCCACTGTGTGCCAGTTGGGGAGGTTCACTGTACATGCACAAGATAAGAACACATTGGGGTGGGAAATTGTGTAGGTGCAAACAGAACATTCAAAGAACTCATAGATGAAGGGAGTACTACCTGGGGAAGTCTCAGGTTCTTGTTCTGGAGGCAGACTTCTTGGGTTCAAATTCTGGCAACTTGCAAGCTGTGGAACTTGGGACAAGTCTTTTAACCTCTCTGTGCCTTATCTACATAACAGGAACAATGGCAGTAGCAACCTCATCAGGTTCTTAGAATGGTTGAGAAAATGTATATGGGAACTCAGCACAGAGTAAATCCTCAAACAAGGACAGACAGAGACAGAGGGGGATAAACAAAGAGGAACATGCAGACAGCGACCAAGAAACTGAGAGAGAAAGACAGATGGAAAGCATGCATGCATTTTCCAGTAGGGAGCAGGATTTGAGTAGGGCTCTGGAGGCTGAGTCTAGAGGCAACAGGAAGAGAGAGGAGTTATTCACTACCAGAAGCCTCTCCACGTTCCAGGCTCTGGTCCAACTGGGAAGAGAACCCCATCTGCACTACTTTCTCTTAGAAGAAATATGAACACAGACTTTGGGGCCTTGGGAAACTGCTGGAAAGTTACTTTATTTTTAGGCTGCAAATCTGCTAAGTGACTTCAGAAGGTGACTACATTTCAATTTCATTAGCTCATCGGCAGTTTCTTAATGAGGCTAATTGACCCCAAACAGCTCCCATCCCCACAGGGCTCCGCTGAGAGCTTGGTTGTGTGTAAGCCGGCGAGCCTGTGACCTCTGTCAGTGACGAAGGGGCCTGTTGCCTGGGCATCACCTTACTCAAAGCTTAATGCTTCAAGACATCTCATAGTTAGTAAGGGTTTGTGGTGGCATGAATCTCCAGAGCCACCAAGTGCTGAGGATCAGCCCTGTGGCCAGGAAGGAGGCTGTCCCCAGTGGCGATTGAATCAAGTGGCCCATGGAGCATCCACAGGAGCTCTAACTCAGGAAGTTTAAAGTGTTTATGGGTGGTTTCCTCATACCCACAATTGCTGACATAAGAACACAGATTTAAACTCACATTTAGTGATTCCAAGCAAGAGACCTAAACTAGCAGTGATTTTCTAAGATGGCATTTTTCTCAATTATAAAACTGGGCAGATGGCCATAGTCGCTTATGACTTGTTTTTTTAGCATCCTGTTTATGGACCTCAGGAGGATACATCATAGCCTCTCTCCTACCCCATGTGTAAATTGTGCAAAGGAGGCTTTGATGTAGGATGCTTATGCTGGGCAGCTAAAACAGTAACTATGATAACAGCTGCATTGATGGAGCCTGACTACATACCAGGGACTTTATTACATGCTTTATCCACATCATCTTATTTAACCTCTCGATACCCTGTGAGGTAAGGGCTATTATTCTTGTTTTACACGTGGGGAAGCTAAGAATCTGCAGGAGGGAAATAAAAGAGCCCAAGATCCCATGGTTTATCAGTGGCAGAGGCACCAATGAAACTCAGGTCTTTCTGAAGCGAAAGCTGGTGGATTTAACATTGCACACCTACCCTGAATGAAAAGAGACACGTTAGTTGTGACTTCTGCACTCAGATAACCATCATCACAAAAGCGATCCCTCCTTCAGGAGTCAGTAAGGTAGTGTGAGAACACAGGTCCCTGGGAACCAAGGACCAGAGTTCTAGTCTCAGCTCATAATTCCTAGGTGACACAAAGCAAATCCTTCTGCCTCCCTAGATGCCTGTTTCTTCAACAGCTAAAAGGAGGATTCGTTCAGAAAGATGACCTAAATGCCCTTCCAGTGCTGGCGTTACATCATTCTACATTGTGCTGTGGTAATAGAAGCAAATAAGATATACTTAAAAGAGTCAGATGCTAATTTTGGCAGTTGTCAGTTTTGGGAGTATTTCAAAGAAAAATATTTTTTAGTACAGAGACTTAGAAAGATTTACCCAGCTAACTTATTTCCTTTATTATTTAAATGAATTTGGAATTACTCAGTGAGGTAGGATAAGAATTACAATTCTGTTCTGACAGTTGAATGAAGTGAGGCTCAGAGAGGTTAAGTGGATCGCACAGCAATTCAACAGCAGAGACAAACAAGTGACTTGTATCACTTGAAAGACCATTTGACAGGAGCCTTGTCACAGTTATACTTGGCAAACACATACACTGCACAAAGACTGTCAGAGGATGATACTAACAGCAGTGAAAATGATGGAGAAAGCGATGTTGGGCTGGGCAGACTGCTAGGCATGGAATCAAGCTAGGTTAAAATCCCAGCTCTGCCCCTTACTAATTACACCACGGTGGGCAAATTCTTTGACTGCACTTGTCTTTATATGGTAGGTTCCTTCCCATATTCCCTTAACCTCTCTGTGACTCAGTTTCCTCATATGTAGACCGGGTGTGAGCATATCTTCTGCACTGCTACATACCGGTACTAAGGGATGTACCACTGGAAAGATACGGGACAAACCAGCTTTGGTCTTCTGCCCCATGCATGCCTTCCAGATCTGAGGATGTCTGTCTACTTCATAAAAGGAAACAAACCCATGTACGCATCAAGACAGTTAACTAGTCAAGCAAGTAACACAGGGGACTACAGGTTCTGGCTTTAAATTCAGTTGGCACAGGGTCCATAGGTGGCAGGCATGCTTTGTGTTCTTCTGTGTCCAGCCAGCTCCAGGCTTCCCATTGAGCCCGAGGAGGGTAGCGTTTTCCAGGCTCTTTATCTGCAATAAAGAGCCTACGGTCCATCCCTCCCCACCACCACCTACCAGAGAAAAGTAAGGCCTAGGGGCCTCATCATTTCACCTGCAGCTCACTGCCAGGCACTAAGTCCCAGGACTCACCAGTCCATGGTAAGAGGCAGGGAGGAGCTCACTGCATGAATTTTATCTGCACCAGGAAGCAGAGGAGAACTGCATGGCAGTGAGCACCAGAAGTCTTTCTCACATGGATGCAGGACTTGAACACTGACTTTCAGGCAACCAAGTAGTGTCTCCATGAATACAAGCTGCTTCAATAATTGGACACACAACCCAGACCATCTCACTTCCTTTGGTCCAAGATCTCTCCACGTGAGCACTTTTGATATTGGTGCAGGTTAATTCTTTCCTGTGGAAAGTTATCCTTCATATCATGGGGTATTCAGCATCATCCCTGGCCTCTGCTCACTAGATGCCAGTACCACCCACCTGGGGTGACAGCCAAAAATGTCGTCAGATACTTTCAAATGTCCCCAGGCAGGAGACAGGGTGGAGCTGCTTCTAGCTGAGAACTGCTGTTTCAGTCACTTTAGCTAGTTGTTCGTGTTTAGTACTGTCTCTAGAATGTTCAACGCAACCCAGAAAGAAAAGCCAAGACCCCAGAACTTTCACAACAATTTTCCCTGAACTCGCACCCCTGTACCTTTGGCTGGATGTTTAAGAGAGACAAGGGAGAATCTGCACCAGCTACACAGTGATGTAAACTTAGGATTTAACTGGCAACAAGTGGAGTTTGTTGGGGGTCGGAGTGGTTGCCCGCTCCTTTGAGCCAAAACAGCTAGGAAACTGAACATAATTGTTAAATTTGTCATGGACAGAGAAATGTAAGATGTTTCTGCTATTATGCGAGTCAACTGCATATTGACTCAGAAACAGAAGAACTGCTTCCACCAGCCACATGACCTTGATTAAATTTCTTCATCTTGATTATACTAAGGTTCCACAGAACAGGAACACCAAAAAACCTACTTTTACAAAATATTAATAGGTGTTCAGAGATGGAAGTTTCTCTTTCATGGTTATATGTTTTAGCGAACACGTTTAAACAAAATTAAGCGGGTTTCCTTTCTGCAGCCCTTATCAGAGCCTTTCATTTACCTTGCCCTTTTTTGTAAGTAGGGCACATAGCATGCAGCATTTCCCACTCATCCATTTCTTTATAGAGTATCTTCAGGGATTAATATTTTCCCAAAACACATTTTATGTAAAATGCCTCTGGAGTCTCTGTAGGCCCCAGCTTCTTCACAATCACACTGGAGTACTGACATCTGCCTTACCGACCTTCCAGAGCTGTTGGGCAAAGAGATGAGAAGACACTTGAGAAAGTGCTTTGTAAACTCTGAAGAGTTATAAAAGTTTAAGAGTTCATTATTAATGCATATTTATTAATAATTTACTACTAATAAAATTTTGCTTGCCTTCTTCAATGTTGAGCTAATGAATGTGATAATTGAAGTTACTGAGGCCCCAAGAGGTTAAGGTCTTGCTCAAGGTCATGCAGCTAGAAATGAAGTCACAGACCAGATTGATTAAAATGACAAATACCAAAGCACTCTGAGCGCTGGAAAAGCACTCTGTGCAATGTCAGTGGCTCCTGTCATTGGCGTCATGATGATTTTGACTGCAGCAGGAAGCAAGGCAGTAGAAAATCAAATGGTGGCATAAGCCACCCGAGAGCTTGGAAGCACGGAGGAAAGGATGCTGGATTTAGGGTCAGAACTAAGCTTGAGCCCTCTGCATTTGACTTGACTTTTCGAGCCTTTCATCCCCTATCTATAAAGTAGAAATTTTATATAATACCTGCTTCCCAAAAGCGGTTGGAAAACTTGGTGTATTCTCTGGAACATCAGGACTATAGTGTGGGAGCGGAGCCATTCAGAGGGGAAAGCTTTCACTCTCATTGTGCGATTGCATACGGCTTTATGGAGAATCCACTAAAGCTGCAACTTTCGCTGATGGGCAGGTCCCTTCACAGTGGGTAAGAGAAGCAGATGGAATGATCGTAGACCTTCCGGTCAAACATAACATTGACCTTAGGTTCACCCAAGAGTGGGACTTACTGGAGTTCTAAACAGGGCCTGATCATCTGAAAGGGCTCCATGGGGGAGAAGGCGGATGTGCTGACCACCTCTTATTTCACATGTAAGCACAGGCATGGCCCCTGACAGCAGCCTGGGTGAATGGGGCAGGCCAGTGCCTGATGGAAGCCAGTGGATTTATGCCAAAACTGCAGCAATTTAAAAACCTGCACTGTAGGTGTGCAGTAATGAAGCTCCACGTTCTGATATAATGGCACAATTATGTCTCAGCATTGATGCAGTGCTTTATGCTTTTGAAGTGTTTTACAACCATTAATTACCTGGACTATTAATGTGCCAGATACCATCACTAGGGGAAGCTGCTTCCTTCAGAGCGCAGTGCTCTGGTTCCTCTCCCGGTGGTATAATTTTTAATCTGTTATCTAGGACTCTCTTTTCTATTCACCTTGTGCTTTTTCAATTCACTCTGTGCTTTTTCTATTATCTGATTTAGTCCAAGTGAAATTTTAATGCTGATTGAACTTTTTACAGTAAATAAAGAACCTGTGCATGTTTATTTCTAAACAGCCCGTGACATAAAAGTAAGGCTCATCTACTGTGACCGTTCTCTTAGTTGAAAATGGGGAGCTATTTGGGAGATGGTTAAGCAGGTCCCCTCATCCTGATGGCTCTCATCAGTTCTCCAAGAGTGCTGTCAGCAATACTTCCCTGAGCTATTTCTTGCCTTTTCTTGTACTTAAGCTGTAGCAAGCAATCAGCCTGGGAGCAGGTGGGACTCAGGACAGCATTAGAAAAGGATATCTTAGTGCCCAAAGACAGAACTCTCTAGACAAAGGAAATCTGATGCTTATACTTTTTATACCAGAGGGCAGGAAAAGAGTTTAGATAATTAATTTCCTTCTCTATCAATTATATTATCACCTAAACAGTTCTTGAATCCATCCACAGGCCTCCAGCCTTGCTTTCAATGCCTTGTATAAGGCCTCAACATCTGTGCATTAGTGTAAGCAGTGGTGCACTAGTAAATGTTTACCAATCAACTGGAGAAAGCGGAGCAGAAGCCTTGGTTTGTAGTGTTTGCCAATTTCAGTGGTGTAAATATTTTCACTACAGCAAATTTCATAGCAACATGGTGACAGTAAACGTGGAATTGCGAAGAGATGTACAGCAGAACAGCATTTTTTCCTACCATACAGATACAACCGATGCTAATGTACTCCAGAGAAAACGTATAGTAAAAGCATGAAAAGAATTAGAAATTAATGAGCTTTGAGAATGTATTACCATTGTTTTTAATATCTTTAAATGTACTTAATTCTAAGTTTATATAACTTAATTTGTAGTAGTGGTATGTGTAATACTTGGCTTGCGAAATTTGTAAAAATTTGGCAATCAGCTCACATGAGCTGGTACAGGTGGGCTCCAGCATACTAGTGACTGCAGTGACCTTTTGGCAGTGCCATAGCCTTCCAGACAAAGACAGGGACACATCTGCAGTTGAACAAGTTGAGGGTATTGCTGTTTCTAATGAGGGACAATACATAGTGTAAGATATCATGAGGCATATCAGCAAGAGCTCCTAGGAGGAATTTACAGGATTCAGATTGAGATACTTTGGAGGAGAGTTCAAGGAAGCAGGGCTTTGCTCTGGACTGTGCTGTCAGGAAGTGGGGCTAGTTCTAAGATTGCGTATCCTGGTAAATCTTATCTACACAGCTGGAGGAATGCAGCAGGATTAAAACTCTAATTAGGAAAAAAAATTAGCCATTCATATTAGCCAAGAAGGGAATGTTTGGTCATTTTTATAGTTTGGACGATGTTCATGCTTTTTGTTTTCACTTAGAATTTTTTTTTTTTTTTTTTTTTTTTTTTTTTTTTTTTTTTTTTTTTTTTTTTTGGGAGATAGAGTCTCTGTCTGTACTCCATCCAGGCTGGAGTACAGTGGTGCAAACTTGGCTCACTGCAGCCTCCACCTCCTGGGTTCAAGCAATTCCCCCACTTCAGTTTCCCAAGTACCAGGGATTACAGGCACCTGCCACCAAGCCCGGCTAATTTTTGAATTTTTAGTAGAGACAGGGTTTCGCCATGTTGGCCAGGCTAGTCTCAAACTCCTGATCTCAGGTTATCTGCCCACCATGGCCTCCCAAAATGCTGGGATTACAGGTCTGAGCCTCTGCACCCAGCCTGTGTTCAGAAATTATTATGGAGGTATTTTGTTTTTTGACTTGACCCATTGGAATTGCAGTGGCCTTGCCTGGTGTGGTTGGAGAAAATGTGTATGTTGATCAAATGAGCATCAAGTCCTGGCTGATAGACCCAGCCCAGCTCCTGGAGGTCAGGGGCCACTTTTTCTCAACAGGGATCCTCACCCCAATCTTATGTCACCCAAATGTGTCTTTTCATACTGCATAACTTTTTTTTTTCTTTTTTTTGAGACAGAGTCTCGGTCTGTCACCAGGCGCCAGGCTGGAGTGCAATGGCATGATCCCAATTCGCTGCAACCTCCGCCTCCCGGGTTTAAGCAATTCTCCTGCCTCAGCCTCCCAGGTAGCTGGGACTACAGGCGCATGCCACCATGCCCAGCTAATTTTTTTTGTATTTTTAGTAGAGATAGGGTTTCACCGTATAAGTCAGGATGGTCTCGATCTCTTGACCTGGTGATCCACAATGCTGACCTGATCATGTCATATCTCCACCTACAAACTCTCTAATTGATCTCCTTTGTCCTTCAAATAAAACAGAAGGTTCCGGGGCTTCTTCTTGAACTTCTTCTTTAGGCAAGTCCTGTCTGACCCTTCCCAGCTCCCCTGCAAACCACGTTTCACCACTGTTGTCTGCCTTCGCTGTCCTTGTGCCCTGGAATGCCCTTCCTGCCTTTCCTCAGCCCTGTTGTTCTTGCCCTGATTCCTTAGAGATCCTGCTCATCCTTTAAGCCTCATCTCACTGCCAACTCCTGCACATTCACCACTTCCCTGACTTCCACCACCCATTCCTGTTCAGGCTAGAAACCCTCCTTAGTGCTCAAAAAAAATCACTTAATTAACTCAATAAATATTTAGTGAATGTTTTCTTTTCAACGCTTTGTTTGGGGATCCAAGAATTCAGCTAGAAATCTGACAGGCATGATTGCTGCTCTCTTGGATTTTATATTCTAAATGAAAAGAGATAAGCAATAATTTTTGCTTAAAAGTGACAAACTGAGAAACATAACCAATATTGATGAATATTCTGTATAGATTTAAGACTGAGGTCTTTGGGAAATGACTGGATCACTACTACTGGGCCTTTCTGCAGAGGTGACAATTTGAGGCTGAAAGCTGAATGGCAACATTCTGTCCCATGTTATGCTCTCATGATCTAATTATGGACCCACTTTCCTTCCAAGACTCAGGGAGGCTGGATGGTGGCTTATACATCACTTCATTTCCAGCCCCCAACCAAACACAGATGTTTGATGAGTATCTGAGGAATCAATGGTTGGCTCTTTGTCATTCCTTATTGCAGCCTCTGCATTGTATTTGACATAATTCACTGGACTCAGTTGTGATTCCCTGAAGGAAAATCACCACCCACCTCAACCCAGCACACCTTCCCCTGCTACACCCCAACACCATGATCATGGGATCATTCTCACCTGCCTGCCTTTCCAAGCTGCTGTTAATATCTTCCCCAGTATGTTCACATATCCAGATATTACGCATAATAAAGCACAGTGAGGTCCTCCATTGTTCAGGAAAGGCTTGCCAGCTGCTGAGGAGTTTGTCAGTCCTGCGGCATCCGACATCTGCATCATGTGGTGGTCTTTGACACCAGCATGTTGCAGGGAAGCCACTGGATGTGCGGCAAAGAGCATGTTAAGCCCAAGAGATCTTCATTTAAATCCTGGCTCCAGCACTGTCTTTCTGTGAGACACTAGACAAGTCATTTAACCTTTCTGAATCTGTTTTTCACATCTGTTCAGTGGGAAAGCTTCCTTGAGATAAAGGGCTATACTTTTGTTAAGTATAAATTTAGGTGTAATAATTTTGGTGTAATTTATATACAGTCATAAGGTTAGTATCTTACTTATCTTTGTAACCCCAGCATTGAACGCAGTGCCTGACACATAATGGGTGTTTAGAAATGTCTGTGGAATAAACAAATGGGAATGATCCTATTTACTTTCATCAGGGAGTGTTTATAAGAAAACTTATTTCAAGGGTCTAATAAGTAATGGGTCAAAATAAAGCCTTAGTTTTCATTCTTACATTGACCTCTATTTTTTCCCTATTGCTTTTGTTCCTTTTATTTGCATCATTGTATTTTTTTTTAGACTGCATAGTGCTATGAGAAGTTCTAGATGCCAAGTCAGGGCTTAATAAGCTTCAGTTTGCTGATTTAAAACTGTAATGTTATTAGTAATAAGAGAAACTCAATAGCTTTGAAAAACAGAATACATTTAGAAAGGAAGCCTTAAAGATATTGGAAATGAATTTTGTTTGTCTTCAAAGATGACATTTTTGAAATTATAAATATAGTGCATATTCTTTAAAGAAAATTTGGGAAATACAGAAAAGTAGGAAAAAGAACACTATACCCTAGTTCTCCTACCTAAGCACAATCACTGCTGACATTTAGTATATTTTATTTTTATACATGTGTAATTTTGCTTAATCAAGACATGCTCTATGAACAATTTTGCTTGCCTTTTCCACTTACCATATTATAAGTACTATCCAAGCTATCGTTAGATTTTAATGGCTGCATTATATTCCATGTAGCAGATGCATTATAGTTTACTGAAGCATTCCTATCATTGGTCATTTATCTGCTTTCTTTTGGTTCCTATTCTAAACAATAGCAGTAAGCTTTTGCATGGATAAAGAGTCTTTCGCCAAAACAAAACAAAATCAACAGTTCAAGAAACAGGGATGCAGATATAAAACTGAAATTGCCTGTATAACTTTTAGATGGGTAAAAAAGAAAATGAAAAAAGAGCTGTAGGTACTGTTAAAAGAAAAAATAAAATTCCTTAGATCCAGACTCCATTGGTATAGGTTGAAAAGTCAGAGAAAGAGGATTTCAGAAGCGAATTAGGAAATAACAAGCAAGTTGCATAAATTGCCTAATCTAAACCCATTAGATAAACATTTATTGCAATACAAAATCTTGATGACTGTAATTAACACATTTATAAACTCTCTAAGAAACTTAAAATCTTTCTTCTATTGACTGAAAACCAGTAGCTTTTTCGAGCAGAGATTATGGCTGGGCTGGCATGTTCCCTGGGCTTTGAGATTAGTCAGCAAATTCCTGAGCCTCGTGTGTGTGTGTGTGTGTGTGTGTGTGTGTGTGTGTGTGTGTGTGTGTGTAGAGAAAGAGAGAGAGGGAGGGAGGGAGGGAGAGAGAGAGATAGAGAAAGGGAAGGAGGGAGGGAGTCTCTTTCTGTCACCAGGTTGGAATGCAGTGGTACAATCTTGGCTCACTGCAACCTTTGCCTCCCAAGTTCAAGTGCTTCACCTGCCTCAGCCTCCCGAGTAGCTGGGACTACAGGTGCGTGCCACCACGCCCCGTGATTGTACCTGTTAAGATTTACCCATGTTTGTTTTGTGAAGCAGTAGTTCATTCTTATTCAGTGTTATGTAATATTCCATGTTGTCATCAAACCACAATATATGCACCCATTCTACCACTGAGGAATGTTTTTGATATTTCTGTTTGGGGCCATTATGAAAAAAGGTGGCATGAACATTTTTATATGTCTTTTGGTGGACAACAGATATAAGCATTTAAGTGCTCTACAAAATAGTGGTGAGAAAAGTCATCCAAGAGCTAGAGGGCCTGAGTTCTTGTTGGAGCTCTGTCATTTCCTAGTTATGTGATTTTAGACAAATCATTTCATGTGACTGGTTCTAAATTTCCTTAACAATAAAATGAATGAGGACTTTTCACTTGGAGAATGCATGGCCTTCTGATTAAATACCTGTGTAACATGAAAGAAAGTCCTTTTGTTTCTGTGGACCTCACTTTTGTTATCTATAAAATAAAAGCAGAAGCAAATGCTCTCCAAGGTCTCCTCCAGCTGCAAATTCCATGTTTCAAAAGAGTTCACCATGGCGTACATCCTAGAGACAGTCATTGCTTTCTACAGGGAAACTCCCAGATGTCCCAGTTGTGGCATTCCTTTCCAAGAGCCACTAGTCAGCAAAAGGACTTGGAGGCAGAAGGCACAGGTTTGCATCACAATGATTACCTTAGACAGGCACTTTAACCTGTAAAATGGGGATAATGAAATTGGACTTTCCTCCTCTCAAGCCTGTTACATGATCCCCCGCTCCTTAGCTTCCTTCAACAAAACCACAGCCCCTCTCAAGGGAACTCTTACTATCTGGTTAAACCAGGTACTAGCCAGCACCACATAACATAATGCCTGTTATCTCATAGGTGCTCAGCAACAATTTCCCCAATGAAGGAAAGTGCTTTGAAAACGATACATAATTATCACGCATTATACTTCGTGTGCTGATGAAATCCAGTCTCAAGGTAGATTCATGTATGCAACATGAAATTATGTGTTGCCTATTTTGTACATTAAATTATGCTGCTTGTGGGGATTCAAAACATGAAGCATGGTCTTGATCCTTAAGGAGATGCATCATTCAATTCAACAGACATTTATTTCCTGAACACCTGTTACTGTACCAGGCATAGTGCCAAGTGCTAGAAATAGAAGGAAAAACAACGTATAATTCTTCTTTCTCATTTTTATTTGTTTATCGTATTTACCATTAATTTACTTGTTCAGTGAGATGTTTTACCCCATGCAACCCACCAAACAAGTTGATAGCCTATGATAGACATGTAAACAGATTATTATAATTGTTTGTTAATGAAAGTGTAAATTGAGCTCTATGGAAGCAAAAGCAGGAACACTGAGAAAGCCTCCCAAAATAGATCACATTTATCATGCCTGTAATCCCAGCAGTTTGGGAGGCCGAGGTGGGTGGATCATGAGGTCAAGAGATCGAGACCATCCTGGCCAACATGGTGAAACCCCATCCCTACTAAAAATACAAAAATTAGCTGGGTGTGGTGACATGTGCCTGTAGACCCAGCTACTCAGGAGGCTGAGGCAGGAGAATTGCTTGAAATGGGTAGGCAGAACTTACAGTGAGCCAAGATCGCATCACTGCACTCCAGTCTGGGCAAGAGAGCAAAAGACTCCNAAAAAAAAAAAAAAAAAAAAAGTTCACGTTTAATCAGGCCTTAAAGAATGAGTTGAATTCAGTCACAGAGAACTAGCCTTCTAACTGACCTTCCTGCTTCTCTCTTTTGCCCTCCTCTAATCTAGTCTTTACAAACCTGCTCAGAATTTTTTAAATGAGGATTGAAGTATGTCACACACTATGTACAACCCCTTTGTGATCTCCCAGTGCTCCCAGATGAACACTCAAGCTCCTCACCATTCCACAAAGCCCTGAGGATTCCGAACCCTGCCTCTTGCTCTACTCTCACCCTTGCTCATTAGGTGCGGCAGCCTCCTTTCTGCTCCTGGACCAAGTTCTTTCCCTCCTCCACACCCTAGCCTTTGCTATGCCCTCTGCCAGAGGGCTCTTCCACACACTGCTTACACAGCGGGTTTGTTCTCATCCTTCAGATCCAGCTTCACCATTCTCTTCCTCATTTGCTCAGTCATAAAGGTCCTCAATCCAGACTACACCATAAAACTCCCTGGGGAATGAATTGTGTAGAAAAGGCAAATCTGTGGAAAGTAGATCAGTGGTTGTCCAGGGGTGGGAAGGGGAGTTACTGTAAATGGGCAGGAGGAAGCTTTTTGGGTGATGGAAATGTTCTAAAATTGAACCGTGGGATGGTTGCACAATTCTGTAATTTATTAAAAATCATTGAATTGTACGCTTACAACGGGAGAATATTATGGCATGTAAATTATTCTTCAATAAAGCTGTCTTTAAAATTTTCTTGGGGAGCCTTTAAAAATACTAGAACTTAGGGTACCAGGCACAGTGGCTCACACCTGTAATCCCAGCACTTTGGGAGGCCGAGGCAGGTGGATCACGAGGCCAGGAGATTGAGACCATCCTGGCTAACACGGTGAAACCCCGTCTCTACAAAAAATACAAAATATTAGCCAGATATGGTGGTGCATGCCTGTAGTCACAGCTGCTCTGGAGACTGAGACAGGAAAATCACTTGAATTCAGGAGGCAGAGGTTGCAGTAAGCCGAGATTGCACCACTGCACTCTAGCCTGGGCAACAGAGTGAGACTCCTTCTA
>NW_016107438.1:4918260-4929936 GCF_001604975.1 Cebus imitator | reverse complement strand
AAAAAAAAAAAAAAAAAAAAAAAAAAAAAAAAAAACAAGAACTTAGGCCTCATTCCCAGAAATTCTGATGTAATTGATCTGAGAATGGGGCCCAGGCACCCTTAAGTTCGGAAGCTCTCCAAAGGATTCTCATGTATATACACAACTGAGAAACACCGCCCTATCCTGGTTATTGCCTTCACAGCACTGTAATTGTCTTAGTCACTCAATTGTTTACTCAGTATTTGTCCTTCTCAGGAATTATAATAAAATCTCCCTTAAGGGAGAGACTTTTACTCAATCGCCTTTGAATCCCCAGTCTCTAGCACATAGTAGTTGCATAATATGTTTATTAAATAAATGAATAGAATAGTGGAAAATAGAGGGGAAGCCCTCACTAAGGCACAGAAACATGAAAGAACATGGCATGTTAACATGGTGTGTTTGCCAAAGAACTGCCCAGAGTGGCAAACGTAGCTGGAACAAAGATGTTTCTGTGAAAGTCATTGAGACAGTGCTGAAAGGGACCACTGAGACCAGCATGATGGTCGCATAACCTTGCAAAGGAATGTGGAAAAACCCCAGACACAGGAAATGCAGGTGCTCTGTGGAGGAGCCCAGCAGTACGGAATGGAAAGTTCAGGAAAAGTACTCTCTCTCCCTTCCCTAGTTGTCAACCCTCAAAGCGGGAAAATTTGCAGTTGAGGAACTTAAGACCTTCTGGCAAAAAGAGAGTTAAAGTAAGTGCTCTAAACCTGTGCAAACTCTTATGGTTGTTTTTGTATTCACTAAGGTAATACAACAAAGTTACTAAATAATAAAATATAAATAGTATTGCATACATATTTAATTAGTAAAAATGAGCTAGAACATCATCAGGCTCCCTCCCCCATTCTTAGTGAAGTGTGTAACTATTTCTCCTGGAAAAGCACGTTCATTTGTTCTCTTTGGTGCTCTATTCAAGCTGCAAGAGTGAAAATGGAAACTAAGGTCGAGTCTTAGTGAAGACTGAGAGTCTATATTAGCAGAAACAGAAGCTTATTTCAGTAAGGGGAAACCAGAATGTCCAACATGAAGCCAAAAGTTGACCGTGAATGAGACACAGGGACCAGTTTCCAAAGAGAAGACCCAATAAATAAAAGAAGAGTCTAGGGCTGGGAGGAGAGCTAGGTGAGCAAGATGGGAGGGAACTTGCTCCGAACTCAGTAAGCGAGCAGCTGTCTGGGAAGAGGATGAAAGAGAAGCACTGGAAACAGCAGTGTGGACAGTGATGGGTCAGAATTTATGAATGATTGGCTAATTTTGTGTGGCAGATATTATCATCAATGACTTTACGTTCTTGTTCTCTTTTTTCTTCAGATTCATTTATAGAAATTTGTATTTTTAATAGGCTTGACGTTGGAGGAGATATGTTTAGAAAGTGCAAAGACTGTTGAAAAATCATCATAGAGAATACTAATTTAAATCTGTACCAGTCACCATTCTAAAAATTGTATAATAACTGACTAATTTATTCACAATGACTCTATGAGATGAACACTAGCATGAAGAAACTGGGGAATAGAGAGGTTTAGTAACTTGGTTAAGATCACACAGCCAGTGTGTATCCAAGTCATACCGTGAACCAAACAGCTCAGCTCTGCTCCTGGGCCAGTGACCATACTACACAGCTCATATAAAATACAGTGTGGAAGAAAGTCTCTTTGATTATCATTGCTTTGCCTGCTTTTCATTCTCTGACAAAAGAAAAGATGCTAGATTCCTTGCAGCTCAGTAACTTATAGGTTCACTGCAGTGAAAGTGAAAAACATTGAAAGTAAATTTAATTAGTTCACTGGTAATTATTGTCTGACTAAATTATACTTTAAAATGTAATATACTAGTCACCAGTTAATCAGAAAACCGAGCTGTAGAGGGTAGCCTTATGCTCCTAAACTGACTGAAGCTGGAACTTAAAAATAAGCATGTGCACATTTCTACTTTTCCTAAAATGCAGTATTTCTTTGCTTGTTCCCTCACGCCACCCAAAAAAGGTAGAAATAAACCAACAGTTTTCCATGATTTCAAAATAGGCAGAAATTTTTTTTTTGGTTGCTATATTAGATTGTAAGGCTAGGAGAGAGACTGAGAAACCAGGTTTTGGAGAGAAGAAGCAGGAAGGAGAAGTGTGGTCTCCAGCTGAGGCCTGGAACGTAGGAATTCAGGAGCAGGAGACTGCGGGGAGAGCTGTCCAGTTCCTGCCGCCATTGTGGGGCAGTGAAGGCTCAGGAAAAGGAGGCCCCATCCTAGGAGGATGGAAGGCAGGGCCACTTCTGCGGCAGAAATCACTAGGCAGAAAACCCCATCCTCATCAGCTTCTCAGGGAACAAACCCCAAACCCATCTTCCTGAACAGCCTTCCTGCAAGATTATCCTAGTTGCCCACAAATCAGAGAGTTGAAAATTATCCATTTTCTGGGAAGTCTCAAGTGATGTCAGGGAAAATAAGGAAAAAACTGGTTTGTCCTGTGTTAGCCTAATCCGCGCCCCCCAGCCCCCGAGCGCCATTTAAACCAGGAGTAGCATGTTAATTCTGTAGCCAGAAGGGTGTCTTGTCATAGTTGGCAGGGTCCTGAGATGTTGAAATAGGAGTCTTGCTGTCTGCTACTCTGCACTTAATGTCAGTGAGATGGCTGTTTTACTACTATTGGGAAAGGAATGGGGCACTTAAGTATAAGCAGATTCAGCAGAGCCTGGAAGCAGATAGAGCTTGACTTCTCAGAAGCAGGTACAGGTTGCAGAGCTGTTGGCTGTTAGATATCATGGCTTAATGAGCATGGCATGGAGGTGGCAAGGCCCTTCCTTACCACAGCTGTCAGTGTCATCTGCACATGAACTGGAGGTGGGGACACTCGGGACATCCCTAGCCATCTGCCCCTCAGGCTGAATCCAGACTCAGCAACCCCCCTTCACCTCAGGATTAATTCCCAGATGTAGGGAGTGCTTCTGGGTTTGTTTGTTTGTTTGTTTGTTTGTTTTTATTCGGACTTCAGGCACCAACAATCCAAGCAGAGCCTGCAGAGTACATTAGAAGGCACTAGCCTGAGGGGAAAGAGTTTTCCCACGTGAAAAGTGTCTGTCTTCTACAGATGCCAGGTATTGATTCTGCTAGGCATTTATGAAGATCACAAGAGTTAAACCGACAAAGCCGTTTTGGACATTGCATGGCCAAGTGAGCTCTATGTTAGAGATCACTTGCTGTCATTCTTCCCACTTGTCAAAGGAGAAAATGGAAGTTCAGGGAGATTAAGCAAATTGCCACACTATCATGTGATGGAAAATAGAACCAGGATAGAAACCAGGTTTGCCTGATTCCAATTTGTTTCCTGCTAAGATACTGTCTCCCTGAGAGGAAATTAATGAGGCGTAGTATAATGGGCAGAACTCACCTCTACCCCAAGCCCTAGCTAAATCCATAGATAGGCATGATCAATAATAGTTGGCTTCCACCTGAAGTTCTATAGCAGCCTGAGAATCCTTCACAGGATATACCAAGCAGCCACTTTCCACCATTTGGAATCCAGATGAAGAATGATGCTATTTTTCATCTGAGTCATGAACAACCAACTGTAGGCATCTAGACCATACCCTGCACCTCCTTCCCAGGAAACTTCATCAGCTGTCGTCTATGGGTAATTGTTCTCTGAGCAGTGTCTTCACTAGGGTTCAAATTGAGACTTCAAAAAGAAAATCTCACACGCGTCAAATGCAAGAACCGCTATGGGAATTACACACCTTATGCACCATGATCAAAGACTTCCTGGTGTCACTGGGTTAGATGCCTATCATGAAATGTGGGCTGTCTCGCACTAGAATGCCTTCCTCTTACCTCACTATAATTTTCATGAAGTTCCACTGTAAACTTGGAAACATCCAGAACAAAACGCCAGCCGAAGAGGACTGTATTGATGTAGCTGTCGCATTTACCACACTGCTTACTCTTCTCTTTCTAGATTTTGTTTCTGAGAAAGGTTTCTGATCACACATTTTTCATGGCCTGTCTTCACAGAACAATTCTGCAGCTCATGTAAGGTTCACATATATGGAAGACAGAATTGAAGAGCTTGTTTTTTTTTTTTTCCTCTGGTTTGAAAATTCGAAAGCACACTCATGCTGTTAAGAAAGTGCATGACAGCCTGCCAACAATGAAGCCATTGTCTTGTCTTTCCTAGATGAGACTTGTAAGTTGCAAGGGAGAGAAAATAATTCTCCCCAGTCCCCAAGAGAGTCTAGAGATTTACTGATGACCACAAGATAGATGGGTGGACTTTTCATACATTCTATTATCTGTCAGCCAATAGCTCTGACTACTCCTCACCCAAACAAAAGTGAACATATGTGTGGTTTTACACTCTCTTCTCCATGGAAGCTGTCACTGGGGACCAGATGTCTCTTGCCACAACAAAGCACTCTCCTTGTTTATCCCAGTCACATCCCATCATTGGAGAGAGAGACTATACTTGAAGGGTGTGGGAAGCAGAAGTGACCTCCAGTCCATGAGGGAAAGGGAGGTCCATTTCACACTAAGGGATCCATGCCTTCAAAAACACAGGAGATTCTCAGGCACACCCGGTACTCCTAGGATAGAGCTGTGAGGGGAATGACAGAGCACCAGGTAGGACTGGACCAGAGAGGACAGGTACTTCTTCTGGGCACACCTGCTGAATTTGATGAAGGCTAAGAGTCAAAGATGGACACTCCCAAAATCCATGAATCTAGGAAAGATATCTGGGCTTAAAAATGGAATCTGAAGACAGAAGCATCTACTCAGTTGAATAGATTTAACTTCAGATGCTATTTCTTGAACACATGCCATAATTCATTGGTTGTAATATGCATTTTTCCACATTTTAACATCTTCAAAATTAAGATACATCTTATAATTGATTATCTGTCATAGTTTAGTTGGTAATTTTTTTTCTTGGTGGATATTAAATAATGGTGTCTCTTACAATCTACAGCATCATAGATTTTATGAAGTGTGATTAACTTAGCCAAGGTTATAAGGTACTGTGCTGGGTAACTTTAAAGGAGTTATCTCATTTGGTTCTTTTTTTGTAGAAGGTTTATTGAGACACCATAAAATCACCCATTTCAAATGTATAATTTTTTTGTACCTCCACAGAGTTGTGCAACCACCACCATGATCAGTTTTCAAACATTTTTATCACTTCATTAAGAAATGCATTAGAAGTCACCCCCATTTCCCTCTGACCCACCCAGACTTAGACAACCACTAATCAACTTTCTAGTTCTACAGATTGCCTATTCTAGACATTTCGTATAAATGGAATCATAGCATACATAGCCCTTTGTGTCTGTTTTTCTTCATTTAACATAAAGTTTTCAAGGTTCATTCATGTAATATGTACCAGTATTTCATTCCTTTTTGTGTCTGAATAATATTTTATGGGTCTACTACATTTTATTTCTTACTAATCAGTTGATATATATCCAAGTTGTTTTCTCCCTTTAGCTATTATGACTAATGATGTTATGAACATTTGTGTGGACATATATTTTTATTTCTCTTGGGCATATACCTAGGAGCAGAATTGTTGTATCAAATAGTAACTCTATGTTTAACTTTTTGAGGAAATTCCAAACTGCTTTCCAAAGTGGCTGCACCAACATATATTTCTCCAAGAAGTCTATGAGGCTTCCAGTTTTTCTGCATCCTGATCAACACTTGTAATTATCTGACTTTAAATTTTAACCATCCTGGTGGGAGTGAAATGGCCTCTCACTGTAGGTTTAACTTGCTTTACCCTGATCATTATTGATGTGATCATTCTTTTTATATGCCTGTGAGCCATTTGTATATCTTCCTTGGATAATATACTCATTTTTTGCGACAAACTTTTCTTGTCTTTACCCTAGTCTAGTCATGTAAGAGACTTATTGCATTAATGGCCCTAATTATTTACTGTCTTCTATTTTCATACTCTTTGCCACATAATTTGGTAGCACTCCCTCCTTTTGACTCTGAACGCCATATGACTTGCTGTGGCCAATGAAATGTTAGAAGATTGTACCCAAGGGAACCTGTTGGAGGATGAGATTCATGGTGGAGAGCCAAGTTGCGCCATCCTCCCAACTAAGACCATGCTAGATCAGCCAAGAGTCAGCAATTCCCCAGATAGATGAGCAAACACAGCAAGCTTAGCAGAGCTGCCTAGATGACTTGCAGATAACCACAGAAATATGAGCACATCCAGCTAAAATCACCAGAACCTCAAAGACTTATAAACTAAATAAATTGTTACCTGCCACTGAGGGTTTATGGTGGTTTATTTTGCAGCACTGTTAAGGAACTAAATAATGGATACAAGTCAGTGTCTTAAGCACTGAGGATAAAAAGATGAAAGAAGTGATTCATGCCTTCGAAGAACCACATTGAGTTGGGGAAGGCAGAAAAGTACCGGCAAGTGGTACTTTGCTGTGCTGTGAAAGACATTTGGACACTCCTTTGACCAAGTAGCTATGACTGCCCATTTTTCAGAAGGAAGCTCTCAGAGTTTGTGGAACAAAGCTTCCTAGATACCCCCCGCTATCTCCCCACCTTGTGCATTTGACTGGCTCCCTTGATATTCACTGCAATGTATCCTGTACCCACATCATGTTCTTCCTGGAGCTATTAAAAATGTTTGGTGATGCGCAGAGTTGGCATAAAATTTTAATTATGAATCTTGGTTGCCCAAATTAGTGTACTAGCATAACTTTAATTAAAAGTTACTGCTTTATATTCCTCTCAAGTCCTGTCCTGATAAAATGTTTTATTATCCTTCCAAGTCTATGTCTTAAGCCTTCTCTGGCTAATCTTGCCTTTTCCTTGAGGCATTTTGGGTTGGCCATACTTGTGCTTCCCACTAGTGACAATGCAACTTCAAGCCAATTAAAAAAAAATTCTCAAGCTGCATTAGCTTTTATGATCATGTCTTCTATGCTGACATTTTATCGAACATTTCCACTATGCTTGGCATAGTTAGATGTACCAAAAAGCAATAACTTAAGCAGCATCTCTTAAGTAAAATTATTTTTTATTATTTTTTGAGTTCTAAACCATCTTCTTCAAAACAATAACCTCTTATTAGGGATATTGGAAGCCAGAAGTTTGAGCCATTTTAGGGATATCGATAAATGCCATGAGTATCTGTGAAAGCTATGAAGTGTCTTGCCTAAAACAGACACAGATGCGCATACACAATAGTATTTATACATTCCCAGAGGCTGATCTCTAAAGTTTTCGGGGCTTCCCTTAACGCAGAAGGAACCTGAACGTCCATAAGGAAGGAAGGTTACATATTTTTTATCAGTAAATGTGCTTGCCTGGCCAAATGTGCATGCGCTGTATTATGAATACAGAAAAATAGGAAAGGAGCTGTGGCCATCATTAAGGAACAGGGCACGTGCATTGTGAGAAGGAGCAAAACATAAGAAGTGAAGCCATTTATTTCTAGTCTCATAATCCCATTTCTGTCAGGGCTTTGCTTAAGGCAAGTCACTTCCTCTCCCAAGGCCATTGTGTCCTCTTCAATAAAAATGGCAGCGATGGGTGGATACTTGAACTGTGATCAGTAGCCCCTACATGCTAGTCTGTGGATGTGTGGGAGATGAGCTATACCAAATGATTTGGAAATCTTGTCAAGTATAGATTTCTTTGTTTCTTTCTTTTTAAGAGAGTGAAGAGGTTTACCTCTTGATAATCCTGATTCAGTATGTCAGGTCTGGGGCCTGGGAGTCTATGATTTCTAAAAGCCCCCCAGAATGGTCAGTAGGTATAGTCAATTTTAAGAACCACTGGATTAAATGATTCTCAGGTCAGGTCACCTCATGATTCAGTGACTGTGTATGTGTGTTCTGTGTGTGTGCGTGCATGTGTGTGTGTGTGCTATGATTTAGAACAAGATAGGGTTTGAAGCTTGACCGTGGGAAGTCCACAGAAACAGCAGCACATTGCACTGTGTGGACACCTCCATATCCTTTTTCATGCTGCTTTGATGCCCTTGGTGCCTGTTCCATGTCCAAGCTGGCTGTGTCACCCACCAACAGCTGGGGCTGCCCACGACAAGGCTGCCTGCCTCTCTGATGCTGGAGATGCACTCTGGAGCTGTGCAGAGGGTCTCTTGGTCCATCTTCCTTCAGTGGGCAACTGTTCTGGCAGATGGTCTGTGGCTTGAAACCTAAGTGTGTATGAGATGCTTCTGGGAGTAAAAAATAGGTCTTTAAAGATGGGGATAATGACTGAATCACTCTTAGGGAGGTCACCATCCTCATTTTAAAGACACCTTTTCTATAGTTTACAGAAAAAAAGTGCCAATGTATCTAATAGCTGTGGAAACTGGCTTTGCTGTGACCTCCCCAGGCCTTGTGGGTTGCTTGTATGAAAATAGAGGGATCCTTGTATGGATGCAAGAGGACTTGGCAATGGAAAAGACCTCAGGGAGTTGGAGAGGAAGAGGATGAAATGACAGATGCTACATTAAAGTTAGGAGAATGGCTTCCCCCATTTGAAGAGTTCCAGGCACCCTAACTAGAGGGAGAGAAAAAGCCCAGAGCAATACAGTTTTATGACTATTGTGAACTTAGATTTAACCCCAAGCTAGAGTGCTCCAGAATTCATGAGTTTTACTCAAATTACCTAAAAAATATTAAGACTAGGGAGCAATAGGTCAACTAATCTATGTTGTTGACTCAATCTCCTCTCTATCTCCCATACCCCATAGAATATAGATTTCTCTACACAATGCTCTAGAATGGCCTCAGGATAGTGCAGACAGGACATTTGAACTTGCAGTCCCTGAGGGTGAGGGAGCACACTGGTCCTCTTTGAATTCTGCACACTGCAGTAGAAATGGCACTGGGTCTACGGTAGGGCAGGTGATCTCAGTCAGGCTTTATTATTAATTTCCATGAGATCCCAGACAAGGCACTTTCCCTTTTCTGGGCCTCAGTGGTCACCTTTAAAAAAAGAACAGGATTGGAACACAGACTCTGTACAATGCCTTCTATTGGTAACATCTGAGTCCATGTTAGGGGTCCTAGGGTGGCCTTAGGAAAGAAGGTCAAGAACCAGGTCATCACAGAAATGTCAGCAAAAAAACACTGGATGAAAAACCAGCACCCCCAGGTTGTAGTCTCACTGCTGCTACTTACTAGAAACCTCTGTCCCATTCCAGACTGCAAGTCCCACTCTATAAAAGAAAGCTTCTGATCAATAGCTCTGCTTTCTATGACTTTTTTATGCCATGATTTTCTTGTGCTTTGAATTCTTTCTCACTTCAACCTACCCGCAAAATCTATTTTTGGAAAGCAGGGAGATCTGACACATTTGCAAGCATTAGCACGTGGACACTCACACCTGTTGCTTCCTACAACTGCCCAGGACACTGACGCCCTGTGACCACCACAAGTGAGGATGAGGGCCATGCAGAGGTCACCTTGTGCCTCCCTGGGGTGAGCCCTGAGCTCTGTCAGCACTGGACAGATCTGCGACAGACTATTTTTAGTGAGGGCACCTGCGCCCTTTACCTCCTGGAGGAAGTGATGCCGAGAAACACAGACCTTTGTTCTGTTAATATAAAACAAAACCTCAGTCACCCACAATTCTCATAGCCGCTGTATTCTGGTTCATTAAACATTCTGGTTGACTATGTGGCAAATGCTTTTTCCCTTTCTCTGGCTAAAAAGCCCTTCCCAAATGTAACTCCATTGCTCCTCTTTGGTAATTGGAACACATTGGTGAGAATGGAATTGTTTAGATGGCTACAGCTTTCCTGGGGCCTTGCTGCCATCATTTTGAATATTGGTCCTCACTGTTTTATCTTATGGTGTGAATGGTGCCAGAGACAGCTTTGAGTATGGATCAAGCCCAGGAAAGTCCTCAGGAAGTGCATTTTTAGAAATGAGAATGAAAATAAGCATTTACTAAGCAGGGGCTGAATGTCAGACTCTGGGCCTGTGCATACTCTGCACACATTTTATTCTCTCACCCACACAACGAAGCCTCACATTGGCCTTTTTCAGTAAATGAAACTGAGCCATAGAGAAGTTAAGACGTCTGGAAAATCTGGAATGGAACCCGGACTCTGTTCTGATGCCATTCTGCGTTCTTTGTGGTCTCTTTCTTCCAAAGCAGAGCTAGCAAAAACAGTTCTGATTAACTGAGCGTCCCAAATAATTCCCTCTAGTTAAATAAAAATTTACAATAAACCCTATTTAAAGTGAGGATTTGGCATGTTTTAAAAAGCCTCAAGTATCTTGCCTTATAGACATGGAAATACCTTTGGTTAACCTGCAATTAATACATTTCCTGGAATGCACTCCCTACTTTTTATTTCTCAACTTTTTCACTCCACTGTAGAGTTCTTATATTTACCTTTGAAACTCTGACAATCTCTATTCCAGTGCTTTGCACAAAGGCCCTAAATAAATATTTGTTGAAAGAATAAGAAAATTAATGATGTTGCATGTTATATGTAGTATATATATATATACTGTAGATATATAATACATGATATTTATATGGTTTTATGTCTCTGGTGTTATTCAGTAAATACCACACTATTAAATTTTAAATAAAAATAGAACTCTAGTTGACTAGGAAGGGGAGTCTTACAGCCCAATACAGAGAAATTAAAATTAATACAATATAGTGAGATGACACCTGCCAACCCAGGGGTAAAATGACAGTCTCCACATCCACCTCTACCACAATTAGCTATATGACCTTGAACCAACCATGTAGCCTCTCTGACCTCAGTTTTCTGCTGGTGGAATGAAGAAGGGGCCACTTCCAGCAGCTTGCTTTCCAGTTCTTACACCCCTCTCTAAACATGTGGGAGCACAGGCAGTGTAATGCCCTGTTAACAGGCTCATTTTTGCTGTTAACAATGGAACCAGAAACAAACTAAAAACACACCTTTCCCTCTTGTGATATTTAAGAAATTCAAAGTGACTGGTGTAATTAACTTCTCTCCATGGGCCATTCAAGACCCAACAAAAACCCTCGCAGGAAGGCAGTTGTTTTAATTTGCAGGTATCTGTCCTGCCTAGTTCAATTCAGCCTTTTTCTGAACTACCTGGCATCTGTTGACTTTGCAGAGGTGGGTCCCACAGTCACCGTTTGCTGTTTGATGTGTTGTGTACAAAGAGAAAAGGACTCTGAAAAGCAATTCCCTATCAGATTGCATTGGATGTCCAGAATCTGAGCATGCTCAGGCACTGGAGGCAGATGGAGGCACAGCAGGTGGATAAATGATAACCCCACACTGAATGAACCGTTGACAAAGAAAGGTCAGAAATGAAATGGTAAGGAAAGAAAGCGCAAGGAACACCAAACATCTGTCTAAAAGACACAAGGGAAAAAGAAATTGTCTTTCCTTTACAGATACCATGTGGGTCTGTGTACTAATTTACCAATCAGCAGCTGTTCAGTGTTTCCACTGTCCATTGTGCAGGAGACAAGTTTATTACCAAACTACAGCAAATGTCTCTACACTCAACCTCTAACCAAACAAACCTTTTGTTTCGTCTTTCCATCTTTACCAGCAATTTCAACACAGGACAAAACCTGGTTTCTGTGGGGTAACTAACCTCTCAGGTTATAATGTAATAAGTTTTTAGCAAATTAAAGATTGTCAAGGATTATTGTTCCTTT
>NW_016107438.1:4867449-4918160 GCF_001604975.1 Cebus imitator | reverse complement strand
TGCAGTGGTGCAATCTCAGCTTACTGCATCCTCTGACTCCCTGGTTCAAGGGATTCTCCTGCCTCAGCCTCCTGAGTAGCTGGGATTACAGGCATGTGCCACCATACCCAGCTAATTTTTGTATTTTTAGTAGAGACAGAGTTTCCCATGTTGGCCAGGATGGTCTCGATCTCCAGACCTCATGATCCGCCCACCTTGGCCACCTGCAGTGCTGGGATTATAGGCATGAGCCATTGCGCCTGGCCCTGTTCCAGTCTTGATTCAGTTTGTTGCAGTTTGTAGCTTTTGCTCCTTTTCAATCATGTGGCTAACTGATAGGGGCAAGCAACTAATCCTAAACCCACTCCCATCACATATAAAACCGCAACCACGTGGTTTCATAACATCTTATTTTTTTGTTTCCTTGATTTTTCCCCCCAAATGGCCACTGATAGAAAGGAAGTTGTCAGGAAATTCAGGCAGTGCAATGAGTTCATAGCCCAGCATTCTCCCTAGTCCCATCTACCCCAAGTTTATGTTAAACCATAAAGCAAAATTTCCTATTTCTGGAGCTCACATGCAAGATGTGCTGGGTCTTCTGCATTGGCCGTAGAGACAGAAAAACGATGGAACAGCAGAGACAGCAATAATGTGACTGGCATAATCAATTTTTCTCTATGGTCATCATGTTAAATGAAATAAGGTAGGCACAGAAAGACAGATATGGTAGATATTTACAGAACATTTCACCCAATGGCTGCAGAATACACATTTGTTTCCTCAGCACTTGGACCATTTTCAATGATATAACATATGTTAAGACACAAAACAAGTCTTAAAACATCCAAAAAATTTGAAATACTATCAAGCATCTTCTCTGATCATAATAGAATAAAACTAGAAATCAATAAGAGGAATTGCAGAAACTAAATAGATAAGTGGAAATTAAACAATATGCTTCTGAATGACCAGTGGGTCATCCCCCCTCCCCACCCATACACTCACAGAGCTATTAGAACTCATAAACAAATTCAATAAAGTGGAAGGATACAAAATCAACATAACAGAAATCAGTAGCATTTCTTCCTTTTTTTTTTAATGAAACACAGAGATAGTGTTTATAGTTGCTAGATTACAGTATCAGTTAAATTTACATCTTTGCCAGGGCTGTGGCTTGTTAGAACATTTTTGGGAAGGAGTGGAATCTAGATAACTGAGAAGAGGGTTTCCAAGAGAATCCTGGGCATTAGGAGACTCTGGTTCTCCAAACTGCTCTAAGCACCTCACACTACCCTTTCCTGAGGGGAGAAAACTGGCAATTCTCCCTCATTCTCAGTGCCAGAGACCACTGGATTTCCCTTAATACTCTTTCTCCCTTTCTTCTAGAAGAATACAATTTATCAGCAGCATTTCTATATGCCAAAAATGAACACTCTGAAAAAGAAATCAAAAAAGTAATCCCATTTATAACAGCCACAAATAAAATTAAATACATAGGAATTAACAAAATAAGTCAAAGATTTCCATAATGAAAACAAGAAAACACTGATGAAAGAAATTGAAGAGGGCACCAAAAAAGTGGAAAGTGGAAAGATATTCCGTGTTCATGAATTGGAAGACTCAATATTGTTACAATGTCCATACTACCCAAGGCAATCTACAGATTCAATGCAATTCCTATTGAAAGACCAATGGCATTCTTTACAGAAATAGAAAAAAATATTCTAAAATGTATATGGAGCCAGAGAAGACCCAAAATAGCCAAAGCTTTCCTGAGCAAAAAGGACAAAATTGGACAAATCACAATACCTGACATCAAATTATACTACAGAGCTCTAGTAACAAAAACAGCATGGTACTGGCATAAAAACGGACACATAGGCCAATTGAACAGAACAAAGAATGCAGAAACAAATCCACACATCTGTGGTAAACTAATTTTCAATAATGGTGCCAAGAACATACAGTGGGGAAAGGACAGTCTCTTCAATAAACGGTGCTGGGGAAACTGGATATCCATATGCAGAAGAATGAAAGTAGACCCCTATCTTTTTCCTTATACAAAAATCTAATTAAAATGGATTAAATAATTAAATCTACAACCTCAAACTATAAAACCACTACATGAAAACATTGGGAGAACTCTCCAGGGTATCAGTCTGGGCAAAGATTTTTTGAGTAATACCCTATAAGCACAGGAAACTAAAGCAAGAATGAACAAATGGGATCACATCAAGTTAAAACTTTTCTGCATAGCAAAAGAAACAGTCATCCAAGTAAAGAGACAACTGACAGAATGGGAGAAAATACTTGCAAACCACCCATCTGACAAAGGATTAATAACCAAAATATATAAGGAGTTCAAATAATTCTCTAGGAAAAAATATAATCCAGCTTAAAAATGAGCAAAATATTTAATACACATTTCTCAAAAGAAGACATACAAATGGTAAATAGAAATATGAAGAGTTGCTCAATGTCACTGATCATCAGAGAAATGCAAATCAAAACCACAGTGAGACATCATCTCACCCCAGTTAAAATTGCTTATATCCAAAAGACAGGCAGTAACAAATGCTGGCAAAGATGTAGAGAAAAGGGAACCCTGGTACACTGTTGGTGGTAATGTAAATTAGCACAACTGCTATAGAGAATAGTTTGGAGGTTCCTCAAAAAACTGAAAATAGTTACCCAATGATCCAGCAATCCCACTGCTAGGTGTATACCCATAAGAAAGGAAATCAGTATATTGAAGAGATATCTGCACTCCTACGTTTGTTACAGCTCTGTTCACAATAGCCAAGATTTGGAAGCAACCTAAGTGTCCATCAGCAGATGAATAAAGAAAATGTGGGCCAGGCACAGTGGCTCATACCTCTAACCCCAACACTGGGAGGCCAAGGTGGGTGGATCACGATGTCAGGCATTCAAGACCAGCCTGGCCAAGATGGTGAAACCCCATCTCTACTAAAAATAGAAAAATTAGCTGGGCGTGTTGGCAGGCACCTATAATCCCAGCTATTTGGGAGCCTGAGGCAGGCAATTGCTTGAACCCAGGAGGCAGAGGTTGCAGAGCCGAGATGGCGCCACTGCACTCCAGCCTGGGCGGCAGAGAGTGAGCATACATCACAAAAAAAAAAAAAAAAAAAAAAATGTGGTACATACACACAATGGAGTACTATTCAGCCATTAAAAAGAATGAGATCCTGTCATTAGCAACAACACAGGTAGAACTGGAGATCATTATGTTAAGTGAAATAAGCCAGGTATAGAGAGACAAACTTTGCATGTTCTCACTTATTTATGGGATCTAAAAATCGAAACAATTGATTCATGGAGATAGGGAGTAGTTATCAGAAGCTGGGAAGCATACTGGGGAGCTTCGAGCTGGTTGGGATGGTTAATGGATACAAAAAAAATAGAATGAAAGAATAAGGCCTAATGCTTGATAACACAACAGGGTGACCATAGTCAACAATCATTGAATTATACAGTTGTAAATAACTAATAGAGAATAATTGGATCATTTGTCACACGAAGGACAAGTGCTTGAGGGGATGGATACTCCATTTTCCATGATGTGATTATTATGCATTGCATGCCTGTATCAAAGCATCTCATGTACCCCATAAATATATACACCTACTGTGTACCCACAAAACTTAAAAAATTATATTAAAAAAGACAAATATGGCATGTCCTCACTAATGTGTGGAAGCTAAAAAAAGTTGTTCTCATGGAGGTAGAACATAGAATGGTAATTACCAGAGGCTGGGAAGGGGTGGGAGAAGAGATTAACAGAGGTTAGTTATGTAAAAGAATTCAGTCAGACAGAAGGAGTAAGTTCTAGTGTTCTGTAGTAGGTTTTGATGAGAGCTGTTTTAAATTGACACATTTTAAATTAAACCTCCCTAATTTCCAAAACGAGGCATAACTGCCTCCCATGTTTCCCTCACACCTTCCAGAGGCTAAAGAGAATCACAGCACTGCAGGGTTCTCCTGGGCTCCAGGCACCAGCTGGATGGGCTGTTCCTTCCTGGCTGAGAAGGTAACATCACCACCACATTCATGGGTTTGCCAGCTCCCTGGGGTCCAGCCAACTCCTCTGAGAAGTCTTCCCAGAGTCTACACTGGGCACTTGGCCTTGGGCACATGAAGCTGTCTGATTTGCTTCCCTGTCTGAAAATGGGAATAATAATATTTAACCCCTAGGCAAGTAGAGGTAGAGAAAGGGTTCCAGGTACCATTTACACAGTGCTGCCTGCTGAATGAAGCAGGTCCCTCCCTGTGCCATCCCCGCTGCACTCCACATCCCTGGCAGGACTCTTCTCTCTCAAGGAGCCCAGTAGACAGATTCTAAAGATGGGGAGCAGGCCAGCTTTCCAGCCTGGCTCTGACACAGCTGTTTCTGGGTACTGCTGTGCTGTCCACTCAGGGCCCCCTCACACCTGCTCTCTCTGGGCCGGGATGAACCTCAGCCTCCTGGTCCCATTACAGAACCTCAGCACCCAACAGAGCCTACCCTCTTCTGCCATTTGTATCTGAGAAAGTACTGCCTCAGGAGATTCTCATTTATCTGAAGACAGGGACCTACCTTTAAACCAACCAGACCTTCACCTCACCTTACTGCCTTTTCTTTTCTTCTCTCATTTTCTTCTCTCTATTTCTTTCTTTTCAGCTCCCTTTTTCCTTCTCCATTCTTCTTCTCCTTGCCTGCCTCAGTATAGGGAATGGAAAAGCCTGGATTGGAGTTAGGCAGTCCTTGCTGAGAATTCCAGCTCCAGTATTAATCAGCTATAATGGGAAAGCGACTTGACCTTGCTGGGATTTGGTTTTTCTTTATGTGTATAATGTAGACAGTGGTAGCTGGTTTGTGTATTTGTTGTGAAGACTAAATGTGAAAATACCTGAGTTTTTATCTAGCCATTAATAAGAACCATTTAATTAATTCATTAATCAGAGTACCCAGTGTGTGTGTGAAGCACATTTCTACATTTTGGGAATAGAGCATTGAGCAAAATCAACACAGGCTTTCATACTTCTCTAACGGGCATTTCAGGAAGTATTCATTTTCAATGTAGCTCCTGCTTTGGGAACATGGCCCTGCTTATCGTTGTCTCTGAAATATGGGAAGGAATGAAAAAAGTAGTTTCTCTTTAGCCAGTGAAACAACTCCAGGGAAAAGAGATGATTATTTAGACAGTAGTTAGTTGGGTGATTGTTGATTTTAAAAAGTCTATATTCCATATTATGACACTCAGGATTCATGGTTGCAAGCAACAGAAATCAACTCTGGCTGTCTTAAGCAAAATGGAGATTTTTCTGGAAGGAGATTGATGGGAAACTAGAAGAGCAGACTTGGAGGAAGGGAGGCCAAACATCAGGGATGATCACAGGCTGTCAGTGACACTGACATGTCGCTGCTGCCATCTCTTCTCTACCACTGCTGGGTCAAGCTGATGTCCACCAACGCACCATTTGCTATCACATACTCAAGATGTAATATCCTGCCTCCCAGCTGATCCAGGAATATTAGAAGGATCTAAGCCCCAGCTTTCTATAGTGGGGGACAGGCATTGAGAATTGCTTTCCTGCAAAGGCCATACCCACTGAAGGAGAGAGAGAGTCCCTCTTGGTCAAGGGGGTTGGATGCTGGACAATCAGAAAATGGACATGTTTCTATCATACTTTTCTTTCTGTTTTCCTGATTCCATGGACAATGAAGGGATGAAAGAAGCAAGCTTGGCCTTTTCTTATCAGAAAGGAATGAACCAATGCTGGATACCATCTGCCATTGTTAAAAGGAAGATTCTCGTCCAGTGGGCCTTGGCTTCATTTTGATGGAGAAAATGTTTTCTCCATGAGGATCCCCAGTATCATGCCTGTTCTGCAGAGACTGCACTGATGAGCTGGTTTGTCATCTGTGATTACAGCATCCAGGTGCTAGTGTGATGGATGGGAAGCCTAGATTTTCAGGCAGCTGTTAGAATGCTGCTTAGCATACAAACAGAGAAAAATATTTTCATTTTTCCCATATGTCAAAGGAGTGGTGATTCCCAAAGGCCACAACAAGTTAGTAGTACCTTCTTTGGAATAATAAGATGACCATGGGACAAAGGTCCTTTCAAATTAAATCTCTGAGTATTTAATAAATGTCTGCTTTTCCACATTAGGTTGGGTACTAAGAGAAAGAAAATATTCAGCAAATAGTCTTCTCAGGGGAAGAGACTAACTTACATGGAATGAATTGGAGCATTGGAAGGCAGTGCACAAACTCAGGCTTGAGAGTCAGATGAGTCAAGTCCCAGTCCTGCCACTTACTAGCTGTTAAGATTTGGAGCAAATCTTCTGAGCTTAGTTTCCTCATCTACAAAATAGGAAAATAACAATACCTGTCTCATTGTTATGTAATACCTACCTCATTACATAAGATATAAAATGGTATACACTTATTGTTAAGGATGATCATTGAAGTAAGTTTAGGTTTTATATGTAATCTAGGCCATATGTGTTAGAGATTCGAACTAATAGGGCAAGACCTACTGCAGCTTCGCAGGCAGCCAACACTAAGAGGATAATGGGTATTATGGATGCAAGAATGAAATGTATATTTAAAGTCATGAGAGTGATTATAATAAATATTGATAATATGCCTCCTAGGCATAATGGAGACGATATTAGCTGAGATCGATAGATTAAAATTCCTAATGATGATATGGAGTAAGCTAACATAATATTAATATTAATATAAGAATTCAAAAACTGTAACATGTCATGATCTAAGAGTACAGTCTACATGGCATAGGGATAAAGGTGGGGCTTAAAGGGGAAAAGAGAAGGAAAGTGTCACATGCAGACAGAGAAACAGACACAAAGGCATCTTTATTAGCCATTCATTGAGTCCCATGGTGTTTTTGGTTCTGTGGATGACAAATGAATTGGTCCACTTTCAAGGAACTCAAAGTCCATTGGAGGAAATGAACAAATAGATTTTCATCATTATTAATGCAAGTGAGTTCAGATAATAAGAGGCCATTTGATCTAGAGCCTCAGTTGAACACTTCCCCTCTGGACTCATGGCCAAATAATATCTCTCCTTATTTAACCTGCTGGAAAAAAACAAAGCACCTTGCTTCTAGAGCATATTTCTGAACTCATGAAAATCCCACATTTCCATCTTCAAATGCATCCCATTTATGGAGAAAGTGCCCTTAATAAAAGTCAACATTTTACAACACCCACTAAATGTCAAGAACTGTATTGGATTTATCTTAGATATTATAATAATATCCACAACAGTCTTTCTCAGGAATTACTTTTATTCCCCTTTTACAGATGAGAAAAGTAAGATTCAGAGAAGATAAATGACTTGTCCAAGCATGTCTTTACCATTTGAGTCCCTTCTTGATCTCATCTTTATCAGGCTGATCAGATTCATCTTTTGTCACACCTTCCCTCCCAGTTCTTCCTCCCCAAGCTCTACGCACCAGCCATTCTAAACTACTTATGATATACACATATTTTGAAGCAAGTGTCAACAAACTGCAGCCCACTGGCCAAATCTGGCTCTCTGCCTGATTTTGTAAATACAGTAGTTTTCTCAGCCCACTGCCATGCCCATTTACTGACATGTTGTCATGGTGGTTCTCATGTCACCACAACATAGTTGAAGCCATACCACCCACAAAGCCTAAGATCTTTACTTCGTTGCTCGTCACAGAAAATATTTGCTGACATTTGCTTTACAGTTCAAAACCTCCAGGCTCTTGCTCATGCTGGTCTTTCTGCCAGGAGTGCCATTTCTTTCATCAGGATGTAACAAGCTTTGACTTTTGACTCAATATCCTCTGAGAAGATGTCCCTAATTTTTCGAGGAGTTAGTCGCTTTCTCTCTTGAGTTGCCACGGTTCCGTGTGTACTTGTATTCTTGCATCTGTCATGTTTCATTGTAGTTGTTCATTTGCATGTCCATGTGACCTTGCATCCTTACCCCTCATCATGCCACTCAATTCCTTGAACATATTGGGCTTTCACTTAATGTGTTTGGAAAGAAAATGAAATCCTTGCTGATTTCCCTGCTTCTTAGCATACTGTAGTCATCTAATGAGGGGATCTCAGAAACAAGTGCGTTGGCCAGAAAGAGGCACCGGAGGCTGGAAGACAAGACTCAGAAAATGTGCCTCATCTTGAGGTCTCTCGCCTTGTCTCCCGAATAGCACTGAGCAAGTCCCTTCACCTCGCTGAGCCTGCATGCCTTCATCTGCACCATGAAAGGGTTGAACTAGGTTATTGCAAATGTTCCTCCCTCCCCTGAAAATTCTATGAGACTCTGATGTCTATGACTGAAGTTCAGCACTCTAAAATACAGTCAGGAAGACAGCTAAGTCACAAACTCTTTTGTTATCAAAGGAGGTTTTGCTAGAAAGAAGCCTGATAACGTTCTAGAAGTCCAGGTTGAGTGTCTGTGATTATACTCTAGAATCTATTTAAAGTTTTCTTCTATAAAAAAGTATTTATTGCCAAATCATCGTGTTCCTTCCTGTTTTTATGTGTGCTAGAGTAGAGCGCTACTCACTCAGCATGCTCAGAGAGTGATGTAGCCTCTAGTTACTACGTATGGCAAAGCCAAGCCAGAAAGGGGTTGGCCGATGTCGCTGTTGTACCCACCATCATCCAACCACAGGCAGCACTTCCCAGCCCCAATCAGCTTCAGCCTTCTCCTGAGGCGCATTCCCTAACTTGTCTGTGACAAAAGGCACACGAATTACTGTCCAAGGTGCAGATTTTCAGGTTCCTCACCTAAATTTGCTGAACCTGAATCACCTAGAGTGGGGCCAAGGAAGCTGTGTCTTTCAAACACCCTCGGTGGTTCAACAGGCAAGCTTGGGAATGCCAACATAGGAGTCTGACTCCAAATGCGAAGTTCTGCTGGCTCCTAAGCCACGGAGGTTCAGCGCCACTGTTTGGTTGAAATGGCAAGTCCATTAGTCACCCGAACAAAGGGTAATTCCAGGAAAGCATTTACTGGAGGAGATGCATTTTTCAAGACCTGCTGCAGCACCTTCAGATTAGGCTCTTTGCACACCTGCACATTTTCCCCCAATTTTCCAACGTAACCCTCTGTGAATAATTGTGGTTTTGCTAATTGAATCTGAGAGCACCTGTTTCTTATCAATATTAATGCATCACACGGACATGGAATTTGTAATGAATCATTCTAGAGGGAAGAATGATGAAATTCAAAAAAGAAAAGTAACGTATTCACTGTTTATTTGCAACCTGATAACTTGTGGTCAGAATTTCATCTGGGAAGGTGTAGTGCAGAGCAGGGGTGCCAGGCAGGGAGCCTCGAGACACCCAGCCCCTCCACAGGGGTCTCACTCGAAGCACTTATCTTCCTCCCATTTTTGGAAAGGGAAAACAGTGCCTATAACTTACCAACTCCCAAACACCTGTTCCTTTGCACCCGCAAGTCCCCTCCCTGGCTCTGAGGGCTTCAGTATTATTATAGTTTTCTGTTTCTTCTCAATCCCCAGGCTCTGCACTTCCTGCCACAAACTCTCTCTTGATCTTGCTGTAGATAAAGCGCTTATTCAGCTGGCTGATGGAGGTCAGGTCCTTCTAGGAGGTAGAAGCTTAAGTTCCCAGGTCCAACTGTGACCGAAGAGCTCGAGGCTCCAGTGTTTCTCTTTCCTCAGCAGTTTACTTCTCCAAGAAACACTTACCCCTCTCCTCCTCCTCTAGCTGGAGCTAGAGGCCCCATTTCTGGGGTCCTCTCCCTTTGTTGTAACTTCTAGCATGCCTTCCTCTAATTGTCTCGGGAGCAGAAACTGCCCTGCTCACCTCTGAGTCCCATGCCTCACACAAGGCTTGGGAAAATGTAGGCACTTTACCACTTTGAGTTGAACAAATGATTGACACTGAATTATTTCCTCCGCGTCAAGGTGTTATATGTGATTTTACAGCCATAAGGACTATTACTATGTGGTCAAGATGTGTTTTCTGCAATCCCATCTAAGTTGATGGAACAAAACCTACTAGTAAAGTGTGAATTATTTCCTCTGCGTCAAGGTGTTATATGTGATTTTACAGCCATAAGGACTATTACTATGTGGTCAAGATGTGTTTTCTGCAATCCCATCTAAGTTGATGGAACAAAACCTACTAGTAAAGTGTGAAATCCTGTAAGACTTCATCATCTGGATCACCTATTTGGTGGCCTTATCTGTAGAAAGCTATCTGAAGAGTACTCATACAGCAATCCATGCCCCTGAAGAAGCGTATAGGCAAGGCCAGCTGACCAAGCTGACTTCCACAGAGTGCCGGGTCTGAAGGGCTGTGACCCATGCCTGCGGTGCTTCTCCAGTCCATCACTTGAGTCTGGGGAGAGCTTCCCATGTACCCAGTAGTGGCCTTGTCCCATGAAACAGGACATTCAGAGTTGATGGGTCCCAAAAGACTAGCCAAGGTAAACAAACACCTGGAAAAAGGTGGCATAAATCTGAAGCCTGCTGTTATTAAGAATGAGAGTGCACTTTCTAAAGACTACCTCCATTACCCAACACAGCTCTCTTTACCATCATTTGTCAACAAAACGATGGACTCAGAGAGCAAAGGGGAACATACATTCCTCAAGGATCTTTTCTATCTAACCTGAGGGGAGCACTATGAGCCCATCCTGTCTCACAACAAATGAGACTCCATCAATAACCACATCACATATATCTATATATAATATGTATGGACAGCGAGAGACAGCTTTGCTCTGCCACCCAGCCTAGAGTGCAGTGGTACAATTATGGCTCACCGCAGCCTCAACCTCCCATCCTCAAGCAATCCTCCCACCTCAGCCTCCAGAGTGGCAGGGACCACAGGTGCATGCCACCACACCTGGCAACATATTTTTATGTTTTGTTAAGATAGGGTCTTGCCATGCTGCCCAAGCTGGCCTTGAGCTCTTGGGTAAGAGCAGTCCACCCAAAGTGCTGGGATCACAGGCATGAGCCTCTGTGCCTGGCCTATAAATATTAATATCTGCAACTTGGCCATTATTTCATCTTGTGCTCAGCCTAGGAGCTATTCTATAAAATTTAAGATGACTTTGCACATATCTGATTATTTCCTTTATAGTTATCCCTCAGTATACACAAGGGATTGGTTCCAGGACCTCTGAGTCTACCCAGATCCGCTCATATTCAAGTCCTATAGTGGGCTCAGCAGAACTCACATACAGAACAAAAATCAGCCCTCCATATGTGTGGGTTTTATATCCCTCAAACATTGCATTTTTGATCCACATTTGGTTAAAGAAAATCTGTGTAGAAGTGAACATGCACTTCAAACCCATGCCATCCATGGGTCCACTGTATATGTTATTTTTATTAGTCAAGCTCCAAACTGTCCTGAAATCTTTCCTGATCTCTCAGCTGGTCTATCTCAAAGCCAACTCAACATCAGCCCTTGGATCTTTCACAGAAACTCCAAACTCAGATGTTCAGAATCAAACCAATGGTCTTCCTCCCAAACCAAGGCCTCCTCCCATCTTTCCTATCTCAGTAAATGCTACTACTGTTCACACTATTGTAAGCCAGAAACCTACAAATAATTTGATTTCTTTTTTTTTTTTCCTGTCATTTTGTACAGTCTAGAAACTGTTTCCAACGTGAATCCTCTTGGAGTGGCTTCAGCCCTACCCTATTCCCCTTGGGTTTTACTTACAGTAGGGTTCATGGCCACCCAACTACCAGTTGCCTGTGGCTTCCTCTGGCTGCCAGAGTCCGCTCTGCCCAATCACAAGCAGGCCTGAGATGCCAGGAGCGGTCCTCAGCCACTGACTGCAGTTGGTGTATGAAAACCCCTGCCCCCCCATACAGATGGGATTCTCTAGGATTGAACTGTCCAATACAAGTAGGTACTAGCCACATATGACTACTGAGGTCTTAAAATGGGGCCAGTGCAAACAACTGACATTTTAACTTTACTTAATGTGGACTAATTTAAATTGAAAAACAGATACTCAGTTCAGTTACTGGAAAGTTTTTAAATCTGTTAGTATGACTTAAGTGTGTGAATATTTTTTTCAACTATAAAGTTTACGAAATTTAAACGCAGATCAAGTACTTGTAAGAAAATCTGGTACTCAGGTTGAGAGGTGCTGGATTTTGAAGATTTCATATTAAAAATGCATGTAAAATATTAATAATTTTATTTTGACTACCTGTTAAAATGATCGTCTTTGGGATACATTGAGCTAAATTAGCTATATTCTTAAAACCGATTTCACCTGTTTTCTTTTTCATTTGCTAATGTGGCTACTATAAAATTTTTTTTTTATTATCTACTTTTTTTTTTTTAATGGAGTCTCGCTCTGTTGCCGAGGCTAGGGTGCCATGGCGCTATCTCTGCACACTGCCACCTCCGCCTCCCAGGTTCAAGCAGTTCTCCTGCCTCAGCCTCCCGTACTGTAAAATTTTAAACTACATACATGGTCCTACATTGTTTCCAGTGGTCAGTGCTGCTCTAAGGCCTGTGTCCCAGTGAGATCAAGCTCCAGTTGCCCTCAGTACAACTGATTGATTACTCATGCCTTACTGACTTCCTTCTCTTCCCTTTCTCACCCCTTCTACTGCTGTTTCCTGAAATCACTTCCCAGATAAATTATTGTATTTGGGTCTCAGGGTCTGCTTTGAAAGCAACCCAGACTAAGATACCTAAACCATCTCTATTACAGCAAGGTGAGTTTCTATCTCTGTGTCATATTTGAATTATGGTAATGGCCTCCTAGGTAGGTAGGTTCCTGCTTCTGCTCTTGCCCTAATCTATTTTTTTTTTTTTTGAGATGGAGTCTCTCTGTGTTGCCTAGGCTGGAGTGCAGCGGCGTGATCATAATTCACTGCAGCCCCCTGGGTTCAAGTGATTCTCCTGCCTCAGCCTCCCGAGTAGCTGGAACTACAGGCATGTGCCACCATGTCCACCTAATTTTTGTATTTTTAGTAGAGACAGGATTTTGCCATGTTGGTCAGGCTGGTCTCGAACTCCTGACCTCAGGAGATCTCCCTGCCTCGGCTCTAATCCATTCTTTACACAACAGCTACGGTGACCTTTGTGAAAGTCAAATCTCAGAATATCTCACTCTTGCTTTAAGGCTTTCAATGCCATCCCATTTCTAAGGTCTCCTCTAGATCCTGTACAATTGGCTGGCCTTACCAGCTGCATCAGCCTCCCCTGCCTCCCTTCAGGTTCCCAAGTACCATGTGAGGAAATCATCCCTCACTCTTTCCCACATACATACTTTGCTTGGCCCTCTTCCTACTAATCCCTCAGAGTCCTGTTTAAATGTCACTTGCTCAGAGAAAACAACCTTCAACTTCCAGACAAGACAGTGTTGTGTTCCCTGTTATACATTCTCCCAGCATCCCACGTTTCTTCGTTGTGTCTTTATTGCTGTGTAATTGTGCATTTAATTGTTAAATGCCTTTCTCCACCACTAAAATACATACTTGATAAGGGCTCTTTATTTAAAACCTGGGCCCTGACACATAGTAGATACCCCATAAATATGTGTGGAATAAATAACAGCTTTGCTATTTACAATAGATTCTTCTTCTTTGTGTTGGAGAGGGCTAGTAAATAGCATTCCCTTCCCGCCCCCTTGTACCCTGCATGGTTCAAATTAAGTAAGAGAAAGACCCAGGAGTCAGGTGAAAGCCAAAATGTTAGCTTTATTGATGATGAAAACTATGTTAGAGGATGCAGCTAACATATGCTGCAAAGTGAATTTGAGAACATTTCTCACATCACCCCAAATTAAACTTACCCTAAACCATCAGGCTGACCTCAGAGAGGAAAAGTCTAGACCACTGAAGTCCCAGCACAGCCAAGAGAGTAAACAAGACTGTGCCCCCTCGGTGAGCAGGCCTTTCGGAGCAGAGGTTGTGGCATTGAGCTTCACAGGCCCAGCCCTTCCACTCAAAGTCATCAGAGTAGGGAGCCCCTCCCCCATTTAGAGGAGTGAGAAGGGGGCAGAGTCCAAAAGTGTTTCTCTGGGAAGAGTCCCTTCTCTTGAGTCAGGAGGCATGGAGACAATGGTCACCCAAGGCCTGGAAACCTGTTTACCCATCTGTAAGAGGAGTGGAATAAACAGTGCTGTTGGGAAGGTCAGGTGGATTGGGGTACAAGTAAGTGCTTGGAGAAATGGTGTGTAACTATAGGACATATGTAGTAAAAACCCCTGCATGTACCTTGGCTGTCTGACATCCTGCTTTCTTTCCTTATCTTTCTTTTAATAAAAATAAAAATTACTTATGGTCTGAAAAAAACTAGTCTTTGGCCCATAGCCTTGAGCCTAGAAGATGACCTTGAATGAAGCCAGATTTCCACCCACCCCTCCCACCAACCTAGCATTATATTGCCACCCCACTCACAGAACATAATAGCCACACAGATTGTCTTGCAGGCTTGGGGGCAGGGGGAGAAGCCAATTAAAAATGTGCTAAAGTCCTTTGAAAATTCATAAGTAACAGCTAAGGTTCTAGTTTGGTGCTTACATTCTGACAGCCTGACAGCTTCATTGGTTGGACTCTTTTGAAAAAGTAACTTTAAAACTTGCATAAATTGCACCTTTTGTATTTTAAGTCACACAGGCATGACAACATGATTATTCATGACTCTGGAGAATGTACTTGACAACCAGAGGACATTAATGTCCCCAGCCCTATACCAAATTAATAAGAAGCCCTGAGAATCAAAGACGACAAACAAGCAGAGGCCCTTCTCCATAGGAAGAGAGAAGAGTCTGTGCTTTGAAATGTGCTGGGACCTGGGGTGCCACTTATAAAAAGACAGGTGTGTGTTTCTGGCTAGTAGCTGGTAAATACACTCAGGCAGAAACCGCTGAAGAAACGGGTCTCTCTACCAGCAACCAAGCCAACTTTGATTCGTTTTGTGTTGCAAGCACAATTGGACTTCTAAGGGGTCTGAAAGGAGGAAGGAAAAAGTATCCAGGATGCTGGAAACATTCAGATGGAAAGCCCAGCAGAATCAAATGGAGGCACAACCTTAAAATGATAGCCACAGTTCATCGAGTTCATATGACACATCCAGCACCGTGCTGAAGCACATGACATGGGACCCTGGGGAAGGTACTATCATCTTCATTTCACAGAGGGGTAAACTGAGGCATGGGCTGGTTAAACAGTTTTCCCGTGGTCACACTGATAATAAGGAGCGAAACCTAGATTTGGACCTGAGCAATCTGGCTCCAAAGGTCCAGTGAGATCCTTCCATGATGATCACCCTGCAGAAATCTAGGAACTTCTCCACCAGGCTCTGAGGGTTTCTTCCTACTAAACATCTACTTCATCCTTCTCTCTGCTTCTCAGACAGGAGATGACCAGCCCACAGTGCCTCAGTTTACATCCCCTGTATCTGAGAGACCAAGACAGATGTAATCTTCTAGTCTTAAGCCCAAATTAGAAAGACAATTATCTGAGCAGCTCAGCTTCAGTAAAGGATCCATACTTGAGTCAGTCCTCTAAAACCAGAGGGGGGAATATATCACTCCAACCTGGCTTCCAGAATGTTCTACACACTGAGCAACTTTTGATCATGAAAGCTTTTGCATTCTCCCCTATCTTTTATATCATAGAATCTCTCCTCTCTGCTAGGTTATTCAACAGATACTTGCCATGTTCAAGTCAATGTTAGGTGGGAAATATAAAAGCGACTAAGATGCTGACTGTCTTCAAGAAGCTGACGGGCTGGTGTTCACATAAAGCAATGCATACAGTGTGTGAGTGTTGTGTGTGTGAATTACAGAGACGCCAAGTGCTCTGAGAGTTCAGAGAGGAGAGACCTCAAAAGCTGTTCTCCCGAGGTGCTCCCCAGAGGCTTCTGCGGGTGGTAGAGAGGTAGAAAAAGCGTGGGTTTTAGAGTAAATGTCTGTTAAAATTCCAGTTCATTTTGTGACTTCAACAAGGTACTTAAACTTGAGTGTCAATTTCCATATTTGTAAAATGAGGCCAATACCATGTGTCTCACGTGACAGTTATGAGGATTAAGTTATGTAACTGTGTTAGCTGGCCTAGTTCAAACAAACACACAAAAAAATGTTTCTCTCTTTTCCCTCTCTTTGTCTTCCCTGTTCCCATGGCAGTTGTGGGCCTTGCCTCGTTTTAACCTGGTCGCCTCTCGTGTCTGTCTTTCCATTTTTTCCCATTTGGAAATTCCTCCAGGATTTAGTCCGTATTTTAGTTCTCTTTGTGGCCTTAATTACTGAAACATGAAATGTTAGGAATATATATATCAGAAACAGCCAAGTTTAGGAAATCTTATTTTATATCCCTTTTTTTGCTCCATATCATTCAACACTTTCATTGTAAAATAATAAGCAAGTGCCTGTGCTCATCTGCATTTATTTGCATATAACTTTATAATCATTACTTGTGTGAGCATCATAGGATTGGCAGTAATGGTAATGCCAGTAATTAGTGGTAGTAACTAACTACTTGTACCTCATGTTTGTTAAGTAATTACTTTTTGTTAGGTACTCTTCCATCTTTACATGTATCACCTTATTGAATCTGCACAACAAAACAGTAGCCACTATTGTTCTCCCACGTACCCACGAGGAAAGTGAGGCACAGAGAGGTTCAGTTGAGTGTGAGAACGAAATGTAAGAGGAAAGTAAGTAGGACTCCAGCAGCAGCGCAGAGCACTCCAGGAGGCATCGCAGGGATGGTCAGTGAACCGTGGTTCTGCACAGCATGTGGCCACAGATGAACCATGGTTCTGCACAGCACGTGGCCACAGATGAATCGTGGTTCTGCACAGCACATGGCCACAGATGAACCGTGGTTCTGCACAGCACGTGGCCACAGATGAGGTGCATACACTCTGTGACAGGCTTTGTCCTCACTTGAGAGATGGGGTGCCTGTTCCTACTTCAGAAATTCCTCTCTGGGAACTGTAGGAGAATGGGTATGTGAACCCTCTTTGAATGGAAAGGAGTCATATTGATGTTAGCCAGCTTGATATTGGCCAAGCCTCGCCTCACCGGCCTTCTCCCCTCCTGCCCCATTCCACCACTCAGAACCTAGGAAAACCTTGGTCCAAGTACAAGTTCAACCAGTACTCGCTTAGTCAACAGGAAAGAGTCAGGGCTGGCTAAAGTTTACTTTCTTAAATTTAGGAAGAGGTGGCAAGGCCGAGACATAGTGGGACCACCACTATGGCAAAAGGGGGAAAGACAGAACCTGAGATTTCCAAGTGTATAACTGTCGAGTTTCATGGAAAATCGGTTTCCAGATCCACCACAGCCATTACGGACTGTAGGCAATGCTGGGTGTGGTGTGGGGAAACTCCATTTTCTTACTTCTGGGAGGTGATAGAATAGGGAGAAGCCTTTGCAGTGGGCAAGCCTGACTTGGTGACCTAGTTTTATCACCTCCTAGCTCTGCGATTTTGGACAGATCAATCATCCTCTCTGAGTCTCTGTTTTTATATAAAACAAATGTAATATTAGTGAAATTTGTTCCCATCTAAATCTCATGTTGAAATATAATCCCCAGTATCAGAGTGGGAGCCCAGTGGGAGGTGTTTGGATCATGGGGGTGGATCCCTCATGAATGGCTTGGTGATGAGTGAGCTCTCACTCTGGGTTCACAGGAGATCTGGTCTTTTTAAAAGAGTGTGGCACCTCCCACACTTCCCCCCACTTCCCTCCTTCCCTCCCTCCCTCCCTCCCTCTCTCCCTCCTTCCCTCCCTCCTTCCCTCTCTCCCTCCTTCCCTCCCTCCCTCATGCCCTCCTCCTCCCCTCTCTCTCTCTTTCTTTCTCTCCCCCACCCACCTTGCTCCCACTTGGCCATGTGAGATGCCTGCTCTCTCTTTGCCCTCTGCCAAGAATAAAGTCTCCCTGAGGTCTCCCCAGAAGCCAAGCTGATGATGGTACCACACTTCCTCTGCAGCCTGCAGCACCATGAGCCAACTAAAACTGTTTTCTTTATAAATTATCCAGCCTCAGGTATCTGTGTATAGCAGCACGAGAACAGACTAATACAATCAGTACCAGCTCATAGGATTGCTGTGATGATTCAGTGAGATATTGTGCTCAGTGCAGAGTCTTGCACAGAGGAAACATTCAATACAGTTTAGCAGATATTAGTATTAATGGTGGTTTTATTTTGTGCCCCTCCAAGCCTAGGGTTTGGGGGGAAGATTTGTGTCTCCATAGTTTTCATTTTTAGGGATTCTTTGTTTCTCCATAGTATACGAAGAAAACATAGGATGTCATAGCCATACTTGGTAACTTGCTTCTCACCACAGATAACTATGATTTAGAGTGTAAGGTAGAAGTCATACCTGGAAATATTTTTATTTCTGGGCGGGGAGGGTGTCAGGAATGCATTTTACAATGTGCAGTTACTGTGCATTCTTATGAATTTAAAAACAGACAGGTACTCCCAAACAGCTCTATGGGGAAAAAAAAAAAACTGCAGAGGCTATTTTTAAAAGATTTAACCTCAGTCCTATAAAAGAGCAACAGAGATATAGAATCTCAGATTCAAGAGGAAGCCTCCTACATCTCCTGTCTAGCGTTTCTACACCAGATCCTTGGCCTAAAAAACTCACAGTAGCAACTTTATGGCCTCAGACTAACAGAAGATACATCCATTCCTTAAGCACAAATGGACCCCCGTATTTTACACACTGCCCCACATTGCTATTTGATCATTGCCTGTGGCTGAATTACGATTGCCCTCCCATCATCAACCATGTTGGCTTCTCTTGTATCCCCTCTTTACCTGGTCTGGGGCTGAGCAATCAATTCATGCTGATCAGTTGTTTTAGGATGCACTGGTGAGTGCCCGGGAAGTTGCGTTTAACTCACTAGCCAGCTGTATTAAATACTCTTTTTCTCTGGCCCAGTTCTAACAGAAGGATAACTGAGCGTATATATCCTTGATGCACTCTGCAGATCTCATAGAATTTATGTGAGCCTGGATCTACCCCATTTTACATATGGCTGATGTCTACTAATTCTGCTAGACTGATGTCAGGTTTATTTCCTTCCTGGAAATGTTTCGAAGTATCCCTTTACCCACTCCCCATCACCCCCAAATACACACACACACACACACACACACACACACACGGTGTGAGTCATTAACTTCCTTTACATATTTCACTAGCACCCTTTGCAAACCTCTGTCTCAGCACTTACCATTTTGCATAGAATTGTGTAATTACAACTCATGTCCATCAGAGAGATGACTCTCTTTCTATTATTTCTAGTTCTAGCACACTACCTGGCACCTTGTGATTGCTTAAGAAATGCTGGGTGAGTGACCCAGTGTGCCCAGTGGTCTAACCCCCACCTCACTAACTCACCATAGATCCTGGGGTGTAATCTCAAGGGAATCTGTCCATCCATTTTAAAAACTATGAACAAGCTAAATATTAGTCATCCAAATGCTGTTTTCTCATTGAGTTGCCGTAACAAATGGCAAGAACAGATGGCATTCAAGACCTGTTGTCATTATAAAAGTATGAAAATGTTATTTGTTTTTAAATTAAAAAAAAAAAAACCTGCACATCACTGCAGATGATTTCCAGAGCAGCCCTGGAAAAACTGGGGTAGAAAAGAAATACTGTGCTTTTCTTTCCAGTCTTGCCATGTCATCAGTTTTCATCATTGGCCCTCTCCTTTCTGAAAATGAGACGAACTCTCAAAAATTGAGTTCTGAGACAAGTTTGATTTTCCTTTGTCCTGGCTGGAAAGAGAGATTTAACAGAGATCACAGACCCACTGTGTGCCAAGTACTAGCTTACATGACTTGCAGAGTAGTCTCACAGGGTTTGCTCCACACTGTTTAATAAGCATAAGCAAAATTTTACTATAAAGTTAAAGCAGCAGCGATGGAGAGAAGGTAACTCTCATCACTGTGGACTTGATATAGTGCCAGGAACTGAAATTTAAAGTCAGGGACCCTGGCCTCATAAATGTCTCTCACCATGGAAGCACATGACATCCTTACTGCAGAAAAAGTACCAGCCAGCAACTCTTGCCGGCTTGCCTTATTGAAAGTTGAACACTAAGATCAATAGAGCAATATGTTATGAAATTCAATTTATCAGAAGATCTGACGTCTTTAAGATGATGGAATGTCTTATTTATTGGCAATCATGGAAACTTCAGGAATGTCTGGCATGCTGAATGCTAAAGCCTGAAGTTGATTTGAAATTTCCTGTCCTTGAAGGAAGACAATGATGGAGAGTTGCTTTTGAACGCCGAATCTCAATCCCAAACCTTGGTGCCCATTGTCTAAGCAGACCAGGATCCCAGGCTGAAATGAAAGTATCATATGCCATGAGTTTTAAGAACTGCTACGACCGGAAGCAAATAAAAAAATGAACAAACAAGCAAAAAAGGAAAAGCACCTCTTTGTGTGGATCCAGGCTACTAAAAATGTTAGCCTTTATCCCTACCCCAACCTCTTCCCAAATGAAGTTGTGGCAAATAATCAGGTTAAAACTGAGAGTCACTAAATGCAATGTGGTATCCCAACTTGGATTCAGGAATAGAAAACAGACACAAGTGAAGAAAACTGGTAAAATCCAAATAAAGTCTGTAGCTTAGGTTAGGGGTCCCCAACCCCTAAGTTTGATTTTCCGTGGACCACTCCCCATTGCTCCCCATTACCGTCTGAGCTCTACCTCCTGTCAGATCAGCAGCAGCATTAGGTTCTGTTAAGAGCATGAATCCTATTGTGAACTGCGCATGTGAGAGAGCCAAGTTGTGTGCACCTTATGAGAATCTAATGCCTGATAATCTGTCACTGTCTCCCATCACCCCCAGATGGGACTATCTGGTTGCAAAAAAACAAACAAACAAATTCAGGGTTCCCACTGATTTTACATTATGGTGAGTTGTGTAATTATTTCATTACATGTTACAATGTAATAATAATAGAAATAAAGTGTCCAACACATGTAATGTACTTGGATCATCCCAGAGCTGTCCCCGCACCCCTAGGTCTCTGGAAACATAGTCTTCTGTGAAACCAGTACCGGATGCCAAAAAGATTGGGGACCACTGGTTTAGTTGATAGTGGTGAAACAATGTTAACTTATTAGTTGTAACAAACGTACCGTGATTACGTAAGATGTCAACGTTAGGGGAAGCTGGGTGAGGGATATATGGAATTCTCTGTACTATCTTTGCAGCTTTTCTGCAAATCTAAAATTATTCCAAAATATCAAACTTAGTCTACAAATTTAAGTGATTCAAATCTAGAGGTCACTGAGGACGAAGTACTAAAAAAATATGAGATAGAGAATTCACTCAAGGGTGAATGAAGTGTGAGTATGACGCTCCCCTCTTCTTCTGTTAGTAGCTAACCATATGATTAAGTTAAACTCCCTAGCCTCAGTTTTCTCCTCTCCAAATACAGTCATAATTAAACTCTCCTCATACAATCATTATAAACATCAAATGAAAGAACATTTAAAATGAACTTGCAGTTAGAAAATGTTCAGTGCACAATAGTTAGATTTAGTCAAAGGCCAAGACAACGTAATAGTCAAAAGTCAAAGAAGATATTTTTCAACCTAGTAGCTACTCTCTGCCAAGGCACCTCCCAAAACTTCTGGACAATGAGTTTTATTTCAAGGATGGAGCAAGCTAATGAGCATTGCTAGTCATTGCCTATCAAGGACCTCTGGCAGAATGTTGAACTTAGCACAATCCACTTCTCACCTTAAGTAAACACTTCCTAATTAACACATTATAATTTTGAGCCCTCTGATTCACAGAAAATTTTTCTTTTCACAAATTATTTTTCCAAGTTACTTAACAACAACCTTACTTTCCTGGTGAAAGTCCATTTTAGATAAGAATTGCTTCAAGGGAAAGAATCCTGATTCTGTTTACAACTTATGTTTTCTTATCTTTGGTGTTGGAGAAATAAAAATAAGCAAAAATAAGCAAACTGACATATTCATTTATCTCCCCCACTTCCTGGCAAATAGATAGATTGCCCAGCAAATTAAATGTCAGTTAAGGAAACCACAGCTCAGAGAAGTTAAGCAGCCTGCCCAACACCATGACGCTAAGAGCAAAGGAGGCAGAACTTGAAGCTGACACCAGGAGCTGTCCTGTCTCCCGCTGTGTCACCTGTCCACTCCACCAGAGTCAAGTTGAAAAATGCTAGTGAAACCAGTATTTCCCACCTGGTTGTCCCCACCAGATCAGAGCCTCCCAGCATGATTAGGTAGCATGCTGGATATTCATCAGCTCCCACATGAAGACTTGTGGAATTCATTTTCATCCACTTCTAAATTAAAACCAAATAAGTATCTTATCATTCTTGGGTGCAGATTATAGAATCAAGCACTTCCAGCAAGACTGAACATGGAGTCCTTGCTCTTAAAGGGTCTATCTTGGGCTAGAGCCTTTGAAAGAGACACCATAGGCTGGGGCTGCCCTTGGCTCCACCACCATCAAGTGCCTGGTTTTTCCTCATAGCTCGTAGGCAACCCTGAATTAGAATGAGTTTCCAACATCGCTTCTTACTTCCAAACCTGGTTCCTGAATGCTTTTGCTGCCCAGCATTCCTGTTTTTTAAATTGCATCTCCTGGCTTCACCTTCAGGACCACCTGCTTTCTCAGGCTGGATTTCACACTTGGCACTGCTTACCTCTTAGTGATTTCAGCGTCTCTTTTCAGCTGTGATTTACTCTTGGCTCTCAGACCACTTACCCCTGACTTTTCCAGATATCCATCTGTCTGTCTGGCCAGAGCCATCTCAGGCCTCCAGATGCTACCCTGGTACCCTTCTAGTTCTTGGCATTCCTGCTGGATTCTCTACTGCCACCCCCCACACCCCAACTACTCACATAGCACATGCAGGGAGCTGCCTGCCTTGCAAGATCTCATTAGCATTAAATGCCAAGTTTCAGGAACAACCAACCTTCTTGGTTACAAGTAAGACCGAGATCACTGCATTAATGCAGTAATGGAAATATAATGAAGGAATTTATTGTCCCTGAAAGACAATATCTGCCACACAAACCCTATGGGATACCTCCAGACAGTAAGTACAGCTCCATGCCTCTAATACCTCTGGCCCATAATTATCTTGGGAAGACCATGACCCTACAGTTTTCTCTATTAAGACTATATTTCCTTACAAAATGAACTGTGCTTTATTGAATTGCATCATTTTGATCACTAGAAATTGACATATTGGGCTCATTAGCCAGGAAGTTGGATAGTTAATTTATGAGGTTTCCCAGAGCCTGTCCCAGACCATTCATTGAGGGAGCTAAACAGCCCACAATGCGATAGAAGAAAGTTACTGCAGCAGAGCGGCTTTATTTTTCTCTCATTACAGAGATAATGAACAGAAAACTTCCCTGGTGCAGATACTGCTTTCCACCCCTTCTCCCCACCCCACCCCAAAATGATTTTGCTTTATTGCAACCAGATACCATTTGATGGGTAAACAGTCTTATTCTGCTCATTAGCACCATTTTTCATTTAAAATCTTCAACTGCTGAGATAAAAAGACGACCTAAGTCTTTGCCTTTATCTTTAATATTTAAAACTGTTCACACAACCTTTTAAAAATCAAATATTGATGCTGCTACCTGTTGTTCTTCAAAGTGGAGCAATTATATTGCAGGCCCTTCACAGTAAGCCTGCCTTTATTAGAAATGAAAATGGAGATGTTAAGGAGACATTTATTTTCCTGTCTGTGGCCTCTGCCCCATCCCCCTAGGGTGGAAAGCTAGGAAGAGCGTTTGACTCTTAATCAAGAAATGTGCTGAGGCAGCCACTTGAAAGCACCTAGTGGGCAGGTTGGCAAGAAATACGGAGATGCTAGGAGCATCCTCAGGGTCGATTCTGCAGAATGGTACTGGGCTCTTGGGGTTATGTAGCCTCCTAGGCTCTCAGCCATTTTGCCCACAGGAGGCCAGCTTCCTACAACCTCTGCAACCTAGATTCTGGGGGAACCGCAGTTCTGGGCAATGGGATGGTTCCACACTGCCCTCTAGTGACTATGCTCAGAAGCTACATGTATCACTCAGCCCTTTGCGTTCAGCAATTCACAGAGGACCTGCCCTATCCTATGTTCGGGACTGGCGATATTGAGGTGAATGAGACACGTAGTCCGTCCTCCAAGGATTTCTCATGGTGAAACGTGGGCAGATAATTATAAAGCAATGTGTATGTGCTATTACACTTGAGGAAGTTAAGGATGTCATAGGAACTCAGGGAAGCATCATCACAAGCCTGTGAGGTTTCAAAGGACTTTGAGGAGGTGGTCTTGGAAAATGAGAAGGGCCTTTCCAAGCCTAGAAAAAGGAGATGCAGCTCAAGACCTGACTGTGAAGAGCCAGTTGTGCCACTACAAGATCATGGGCATGAGCAGTCAGGAGACAGTCATAAGGGTTTCGTAGAGATACTGTGTATCGTCCATTTAAGATGCATATTTTCTTTTCATGTTTCAACATCTCTTTAAGAGGCCTCTTACAAACAATGGTGTATTTTATTTTATTTTGTTTGCAGTTTTTTTTTAATTTTCATGGTGGTACATAAAATCAGGATATATTCTTCAAGCTATGGCATACTTCAGGAAACATGGTAAAATAAGGGCTTAAAATGGGCCGTGTCTGGGGGACAGAAAGGAGGGGATGGAATAAGATGATGGATAGAATAAGATAGTTTAGCAGAGAGAAAGGGGAGATTATAGAGGGCTTTTAGGAGGTGGAATTTCTTTAAATTGTTGAATGATTATATGTCAGAGGTGAAGGAGGAGAAGAAGAAAAGTTTCCTCTGATAAGTGTGTGTGTGTGCGTGTGTGTGTGTGTGTGTGTGTGTGTATAAATAGCTGGAAGGAACTCGTGAAAATAGGTTCTGCTGTGAGCATTTAAGTTCATTGACAGTAAAAGAGGTAGGGGATTGCATAACAGAAATGTACCATGAAATCACCTCATTTAGTAGAAATCTGAGAGGCTTTTCAATGGACTAGAATGGTGAAAGTGGAACAGAAAGGGTGTTAAAATGGATCATGTGATTTCTTCTGGACCCTATGGGTTTATTATTGTCTTCTGTTTATAGAAAACAGCACAGAATTGCATTTAATTGTCTCTAATTCATCTGGTGAACATGCTTTCCTGATATTAGCTGGATCAATTGTACAAATAACTTCAGAGCCACTCAATACTTTTGTCATGGGTGAGATTGAAGGGTTCCATTTTCTCTCCCATGCTGGATACTCAGAGAGCTGATTTTAGGGTCATTAGATAGCAATAAAGACTCCCCACCCCCACAGCACATACTCCACCAACTTCCCTCAATAGGCATTTCACTATATTAAAGACCCAAATTGGCTAATAGAACCACTGCTTTGAAGCCATGAAATGGAATGTCAGTTACATAAACTGAGCTACATATTTCTGAGATATTGATTATTGCAATATAAATCTTCTCACCCATAAGGTAAAATCCTAGCTGGTGTTGTCAGCTACTTGATAATCATGCCATTGGGCTTCCCTTGATTGTTGATTTTTATATTTTATTCCTGTTAGGCAAAGACTAGGCAAGAGGGAGGCGACTGTTGAAAGAGGTGTGGTGGAGGTGGAGATAGGGGTGCGTATCACAGAGGAGGCACCGAGAGTGGGGGCTCTCCTCGATACAGAAATGTGGCAAATCTGGAGCATTGGTATAGCAGGGCAGAGCCTAAAAACAGGACATTATGTCCTAGGAAAAGTGTCATTTTTAAACATGATTTATTTCATTTTGTAGTAGAAAGGGTTGGACAGATGAGCATTCAAATCCTCCCTCCTTTTCTTGCTAGCATGTGACCTAGGCAAGTTATGTAACCTCTCAGAGCCTGGTGTTCTTTATTTGGGACGCAGAGATAGTAATACTTCCTACCATGCAGATTTTGGTGGAAAGTAAATAATAGAACTATGTGAAGCCCTAGCAAAGGATCTGTCACACAGTAGGTGTTTGGCACCTACTGTCACAGATCCTCTGTGCAAACCCCTCCCCTCAGCTGCTCCTGTTCCAATCACTCCAGGAACACTGGAGTTGTCACTGTTGCCATTCCCTTTGCATACCTTATATTTGCCCATTCCCAAGCCTTCACTGGTTTTATTCCCTATTCTAGGTATCTCCAGATGCCTGCATTCTACCCATACAGACCCATTTCAAATGCCCACACCCCTGGAAAATGCCTGTGGTATCCCTGGACAGAAATTATCTCCCCTCCTCAGAGCCAATAACCCATGCTCCAAGACCTGTCTCACATGCCCACTCCTCCAGGAAATGTCCCTGGTACCCCTGGGCAGAAATCATCTCTTTTCCTTAGAGCCAATACAGCAGCTCAGCATGCAATCAGCATTGGCTCTTTCACATGTATTATCTCTTACACCTATAGATCTGTGGCCTATTTACCCTCACAGAGCCTCAGCTTCTTCATCAGACGGTGATAATAAAAATATGCAATTCATGGGGTAGTGGCAAGGATCAAGTGGCTAATGCATGCGCAGTTGCAGCCATATAGAGCTCAATAGATGGTAATGATATTGATGGATTATTAGTAGTAGTATATCTAGCTGTGACCTCTAGTTAGAAAATACAGTCTTGGTTGCTTGCTTCTAGAAAATATGAGTGCAGTTTCTAGAAATTGGTATCTTTTTCTATGGTCACACTTCACCTGTTAAGGGCTTCAGTAGTAAATAGCATCAGTGGTGAATCCAATAATAAGTGTATGAAGGGTAGAATCCTGTTTGGATTTTGGTTGTAGATGATGTTTATTTATCAGTTTAAGACCCTACGCCTTGCTTCCACAGCACAGAAAATGTTCATTACACTTGCAGAGCCACTGAGAAATGCAAATATGTGAAAACTGGACAGGAATGTGAAATATCAAATGCACAGTCATTAACTGACCGGACTAAGAGCTTTGATGAATAGAGTAATAATTGACCTTCAAGATGGGAGCAGGGATTATGTAATCTTGGGAGAAGGATGAAGCAGTGAAATGAAAGCCCCTGGGAATTCTTCCATGATCCCCCAACAAATATACCTGTCAACAAAAGGCTTCCCACTTTTATGTCATTTATCTTTTCAGTTTTTTTTTTTTAATGATTTTCAGATTCCACCAAATTCTTAGGAGAGATATGAAGAGGTTTATAATTTAGATAATGGGACACATTATGTATTCCTAGTAAATAGCACTAAGCTATGCATTACTGAGTTTCAACATCAATAGATTCTAACTGCCAACCCAAGCGACTGTTACTTGGCTGCTCCCAGGACAGTTGGGCCATAAAGCTTGCAAGATGAATCGCACACACAAAAAGAAAAAAACCCAAGAGATAGAGGCCTATCTGTCTATTTTTGGGGTAGGAAACAAATATAAGTTATTGGCGTTAGACTCCTAATTTATTCCTGGAGTGTTTAAGCCTCACTGGAGCCTGGTATCCTCAGCAGCTGTGCAGCTGGCTGCTCCTTAATATAGCTGTGATCGCACGAGTGGGGACAGCTTGGGAAGGAAGACTGACTGGGCTGCACTGTTCAGAATGGCAGCCACTAACCACGTGCTGGGATTGAGTCCCTGAAATGTGGTGCATTCGAATTGTAACGTGTTTTGAGTATAAAATACAAATCAAATTTCCGAGAATTTTAATTTTCACCTTATGAAAAGTGAATGTAAAATACCTCATTCATAATTATTGTATTGATTACCTGTTCAAATAATATTTTGGTTATATTGGGTAACATGAAATATGCCCCTAACATTAATCTCACTGTTTTGTTTCATTAATGTGGCTACTAGAAAATTTAAAAATCGCATATGTGGTTTGCCTTCTGTTTCTATTGGATAGTTGCTGTATTGGACAGGACTCTCATCGCACAGGCCCGGTTATACCATCGGGTGTGATTGTCTGCGGTGTATTTTATTTCATTTTAAAAATCATTTTGTTTATTTTCAGAATTCAAACATGAAAGGGCACAAAATGAAAAGTGAGTCTTGCACCCCCTTCCCTCCTTTTCCTGCGTTCCTTTCTGCCCCTCCTCCAGAGACCATCTTCCGGTGTCCTGAATACTGCCCCAAAGACATCTGAGAGATGAGAGATGATGCTCCTCCACACCCCCGCTGTCCCCACCGCTCCCTGCTGTCACACACCTGGCCTTCTCACTGATTTACACTGCCTGCTGACCACTGTGGCTGGCTGAGTGTGTCCTAGAGGACAGCAGTCACAGTGAGTGAGAGCCCACAGGGGCAAGGACACCGTGGGAAATAAATGTTATATGCTTAACTTGCATACAATGAAATGACGAATGAGCAAAGAGACTTACTATCTACTTATCCCCCAAACATTTGCTATTTCTACTTTCTTTGAAAAACTGGCATCAAGGATTCTAACATCTGGCCAGTGATGAGCACATGGGGAATGTTAAGAAGGTGATCTGTGGACCCTGGCAGCGTCCTGTGCGCCACTGTGTTCCACAGGAACCCTTAAAAGGCATTTTCCTTTTTGGAGATAAAATAACTAGAGATCAGGAGTTATTTGCCTAAAGCCCTGTGAATCGGGGATTGAATTAAAAGACATTAAACTAGAAATAAGCTTTCTAAGGTAAGTTTTAGTATGTTAATTAAAGCAGCCTAACCTTGAATTTTCATAGTTTAGGGGAAAATGATGGCCTGAAGATGAATCAATGTATAACCCACTGCATATATTTAGAAAGAGTTTTAGTGCTATATCTTTATAATTATCAAAGCAATTCCTTAAGGCATGAAGGGAGGATGGAGAGAGGATAAAGAAACTCACTCTGTATTACTGTGCCCCATTCCCCCAGCACCGAAGAACTGGAAAGTCAGTTCAAATGAACCTCAAAGGGAGACAAAAAGAGGAAGATATCAGATTCCTGAGTCCCACCTCAGACCTACTGAGGCAGAATAGGGGGTGGAGCTTGGACCCAGGCTCATATAATGCTCAATGCAAAAGCTTATCCATTTTCGTTCAACAAATGGAAACCAAACATTGCAAAGGTGCTGAGATATGGCAGGAATCAAGAGAGGTTAATAGACATCCAACCATGCTTATATTATCCTTACCCCCAAAAATATATTAAATATAGATTATCATATATTATAATAAAACATATGTTAAATATATATTATATATCTAAAATACATATAATATATTAAAGGTATTTGATATATTAAAATATATTTTAAGTACACACACAGAGAAAAGAAGTATATTCAACCCAAGCTTGATTTGGGCTGGCACAGACAGGTAAGGTGGGCCCCCAACCCATGAAAGGAGCAGCAGTGCAGACAGTTCCATTGGGGACATACTGCTAATCAATCAGCTGGTACCATCTTGGTTCCAGTAACTTTATCCAGTTGGCATAAGACTCCAGCCACTCACTAAGAAGTAAAAAAATAATAATAATAATAGATCCAGACAACCAACAGTGAGGGGCTTGGCAAGAACTCTGCACTCTCCACGTAACAGTGAGCTAAGGTTTACAGCAGAGTGTTAACCCAGGTAAAGGAATTGCAGACCTCAACCAGAAACCCGAACTGAACCGGGGTCATATGGACTAGGCCTGCTTGTTGACAGTTAGGAGAAGCACAGTGAAGCATAAGGAGACTGACTTTGAAATCAGACAGGCTTGCATTCACCGTCTGGCTCTTGAACCCACTGGCCATATGACCTGAGCACACGGCACCACCTTCCTACTGGAAAGTGGGAAGCTCATGCCAACCTTGCAGGTTTTGTGTCAGGATTTCAAATGTTCATGAGGCATCTAAGCAGACACAGAAGACAAAATATCAAATTTGAATTTTACTTATACTAAATTATTAAAATAACAATATTAAACCAATAAAACCATTGGTTGGCAGTGGTGGTTCAGGAGGAAAGAAAGACGTGGGACTCACCCCCAGAAACCCACATACCAGGATTATGAGGGAAACACTCATTCCAGGTACCACTCTCTGAAGTGTGCTATCCTGGTCAGAGGCTGGGCAGCCTGAAATAGGTGACGGGCTTCAGTGCCAATGACTACATGTGGCGAGAACACGTTCAGCCTAATGCCAGCCACCAGCCCATGGTCTCCTTGGGTAGGATAGAGGAAAGGGAGCATTCTCTTGACTTAGCCTATGTCTTAGTGGACCAGGCGGTATCTTTCACATCTGTTCTCTGTGTCTTTTGGCATTACCACCAGCATCAATCAAGTTGAAGAGATGCTTCACTGCAATGGTGCTACCTAGCATCCCTGCAGGGTGTGAAAATAAATTATCTATTATCTGAAGAGTCAATATTATCAAAAACAGATTCAATGATTTTAATAATAATAGGATTAATATAATAATAAGCAGCACATGTGAGCATTTCATCTAGTTTTTCAGTGTGGATTCCAAAATCCTAGTCTTTTCACAGAGGAAACACAGGCTGACTCAGTTGGGTGGATAAGAAAGATCAGAGTAAACAACATTACTAAGGAAAAACAAAAATACTATTTTCCCTGCAGAGTTAAGAGTGGTGGGTGAGATCTTAGAAGTACATCAACTCTCCTACCCAGTCCTACCAATGGTAACTCAAAGCAGATGACTCCAGTCTGGTTGCATTTTCTTATTAACCTACATCTAAGCCACTCTCTTCCTAATAGCTCCAGCCCACAAGCTCAAAATATTTTCCTTCTGCTTTCTTTCAAAGATGCATTGCAAAAAAAAAAAAAAAAAAGTCTACTCCTGAAGCTCCACACCCTCTGCCACCATGCTCTCATCTAGCCTCTAATCTTTTCCATTTCTAATCAATACGATGAAATCTACATAGCATAAAACCTCTGGACAAACACTGAGAAGAGCCCAGTATCTAGATTCATGGTGTCATGTAAATGGCAGGTTCAGATATCAACTTGAATTGTTTATATTTTTCTATGGGTTGTGGTGGTTGTGTATACACATACTTATTATGGTGCTCTAGCATTTCTAACTTTAAGTCAGTATTCTTAAGTACCCTCAGCATAAGATAATTTAAAGGAAAGACAAGAGAATAAGTGGAAGAGGAAGTGTGCTACACAAAGCAAGAAACAGTCAGTGAGTTGCTTTCTAATCTTGGGTTTGCCACTTATTTGCATAATCCTGGACAGCTCACTCAGCCACTCTGTGTCTCAGTTTCCTGGTTTATTGAATAAGAAGTTGGGTTTGATGATCTCTGAAGTCCTTTAGCTTTAGAATCCACACGCCCCTAAGTTTGCTAATTTGTGTGTCTGCTACGCTGCACTGAAGCCAATGATTTGACTCCAGTTTTTGGCACTATGTTTTGTTTTTTTTTTTCCTTGCAATGATGCTTCCAGAGTGCCCATGTGAGCAAGCAGCACACTGGCTTTGTGTATTCACTCTTTACATATCAGCCCTGTGATCTCTTGAGCTACTTTGCAGAAAACTAGACCAAGTAGTGTTGTTAAATCTCAGCCTCACTAATTACATTGCAAAGAAGGCCTATGCCACACCTCAGCAGAGTGGCCAGAGACATATAACAGGAAACTTGAGTTGCAAAGAAAGGTCACCCAATTCACGACATGGCTGTTGAACCTTCTTCACTAACTCTTCTTAGCACTGAGCGTCCTTCCAGCATTGTGAGTTCAGCCGCCCAGTTGCTCAGCCAACACTAGGAGAGTCAGGTGTGACCCATCTCTCAACTCACAGCAAGCGGGGACTGAAATTGTCCTGCCACCCTGGGTCTAGACCAGGTCTGGACACATTATACCTAATCTGGCATATCCATGCAGACCTCGTATTTTGATTAAGAGTTGATCCCTAACCCCAAAAGTATTTTAAAAACTACCTCATCTCCCAACACTCTTCTTACCAACTTCTGACTTCTCTTTCAAAGAGCTATAGAATGTGCATCAAATAGGCTGGGACTAGAACTCTGGGACTGCCAGTTTCCAACTGTGGTACTTTAGGTAAAGTCGTTTAACCCCTTTGAGCTTCTGCCTCCTCATACGTAGAATATGGATAATGCCTTCCTCACCTGGGCAGCATAAGGATGAAATGAGATGATGTATGGAAAGGGAGTGAGTACACGGCCCAGAGTACACCACAGTCAAGTCACTGTCGTGGATGTTGTGGTCCATTACCGCCCAGCATGTTTATAGTTATGTGTTCTTATAGTTAAGGTAAAAGAAAATATGTTGATTAAAGCTCATTCTTGTTGGCAAAAAAAAAAAAAAAAAAAAAAAAAAAAAAAAAAAAAAAAAAAAAAAAAAAAAAAAAAAAAAAGGGATATAAAAAAAAAAAAAAAAAAAATCTGGTGAATAAGACTGTATCCCAAATCCCAAAGGCAAGAATGCCAGCTCTCCTATGTTGCCAGTAAACAGGGCCTGGGTGCCAATTCAATATAGAACAGTAAATAAATAAAAAGAACATTATTAAGTTTCTGAAATGTACAGGGTCACTGAGAAATGGGGGTGCACCCTCCCTACAGTGGCTTTGAAGCTGTTCTTTGAGACCCTGGGAAGCACATGAGCTTTGGGTCATGATGACTTGAATTGTAGTCCCCTCACTTGTTCCTTTTGTGTCTTTGAGTAGAATTCTTAGCCTACCTGTGCCTGGTTTTCTAATCTAAAAAGTAGTATAACACCTGAGACACAGTAAATCCTTCAAATTTGTAGGTGTCCTCCACCCTTCCTTTCCTAACTGCATGAAGAATGCAAGGAGCCCCTTTATGCGTCAGATGGGCCATCTCTTCCTTCCACCCGACTGAAGTTCTCTTTCCTCTCAGCTACTCCATTTGTAGGGTGATATTTCCATTTAAGCTGCAGAGAATTATTTTTTACTATATTAGAGGAGATCTAAGTCAGACTGCCTTGAGAGAGAACATATCGGAAACCACATAATCTTTGTGTCACATGAAGCAAGTAGCTACTTACTGAATCTTTTGGAATTTCTGAAGGTAAGATTTCCTCTAACTTGGCTTTCTGCAATAAACATCAACCTATAAGTGCTATCTCCATTAAACCCAAAGACCTTTGACACATGTATTTTGTGACTTGGTCTTTATAAAAAATATACCTCCTCCTCATTTTTATCTAAAAATATGAGGTCGTATGACATCTAAGACCCAAAACAATAAGGGATTTACATCCGAATAATCTCCAAGGTCCCATCTATACTCAAGGATAAACCTGCCTTGTTCTTTAATGAGAAAAGTTAAATTATTTTTTTATAATTGTTCTGTCATTCAGGTGTACATTTTTTCAAAGTGGTTCTTCTTCCATGTGACTGACATTTTGAAAACGGTCTTTATATAGCGGACTTAAAATTACATGATGTAGGAAATATAAAATACACATAAAATGTATGTGTTTGTATTATTTATAATGTACATGTGTATATCTAAGTATATACATATGTAGGTAATGTATCTATGTAATATATACACACACATATTTGTATTACATATATAACCCTTCATGTGTGGTATCAGAACAACTATGTGGTTAACAGCTATTTGAACAGATGTAATAAAGAAGACAAATAGAATTTGAAAATAAGTGTAGTGGTTAATTTACATGTTAACTTCGCTGGGCCATGGCTCTCAAATATTTGGTCAAACATTAATTGGGATATTTCTGTGAGAGTGTCTATGGATGAGATAAACATTTAAATCAGTGGAATCTGAGTAAAGCAGATGGTCCTGCATAAGGCTGATGGGCCTCATCCATTCAGTGGAAGGCCTCAAGAGATCGAAAAGACTGACCTCCTTGAACAAGAAAGAATACTGTAGCAGGGAACCTTCAGAGGGAAGCGGCAGCATCAGCTCTTGTGTCCAGCCTGTGGCCCCACCCTGCAACTTTTGAACTTACCAATCAGATGAGACAATTCTTAAAATAAATCTCTTTATTTTACGTGTGTGTGTGTGCATGTGTTGTCTTACATGTATGTATGCATATATATGTATACACACACACACATACACAAACACACAATTCTGTTTCTCTAGAGAACCCTAGTAAACAGTAAGTAATCCTAAACATCCTAATCCTAAACTCCAAACTACTGTGAGGCTCCCACACTGTCAACCCACCTCTTGAAGAAAAATACTATAAATATTACATTGTTAAATAATCAGCTGGGGCCAGGCATGAAGGCTTACACTAGTAATCCTAGCACTTTGGGAGGCCAACGTGGGCGGATCACCTGAGGTCAGGAGTTCAAGACCAGCCTGGCCGACATGGTGAAACCCTTTCTCTACAAAAATACAAAAATTAGCCAGGCATGACGGTGGGTGCCTATAATCTCACCTACTTGGGAGGCTGTGGTGGGAGAATCACTTGAACCCAGGAGGGGGAGGTTGCAGTGAGCCAAGATCGCACCACTGCACTCAAGTATGGGCAACAGAACAAGACTTAGTATCAAAAAAAAAAAAATATCTGCACAGTCTAACAATTTCCAGTGGTTAAAAGCATAGGCTTTAGAGCCAAAGATAGCTGAGGGCAAGTTCTGGCCCCCCACTGATGGCTGTTTGCTTCTATGGAAAGTGCCACAGAAGCCAGGAAAGACAGGCATGCCCTGTGGGAGGCCTGCCCTCCATACGAGGGTCTAGCCTAATATCTTCCCACTGAGAATAAGCAAATGGTGTCAAGTACCACACCATGTTTGGTGCTGGGTTTGGTGAGGGTGAAATTGTGATGATTGACAGCGAAAGTTCAGGTTCAGAACTTGCCACCCTCAGTGACACCCAGTAAGGGTTCAAACCAAGATGTGCCATCTATTACGAACAGGATTGTGGCTGACTTTCAAAGAATGAAAATTTTTCTTACCTTAAAAATGTACTGACCAAATTTATTTTCCTCTAACAGGATGGTGGCACCAGAATGAAAAAAGATGACCCCATTTATTAGAGGCCCTGAATCACAGACTGCTGCAAAGCACTGTGTTTGCTATGCGGGGACATCTAATTTTGCAAAATAAATACACCAGTCATAAAATTTTTACTTTGCAAAAGAACATATTGCTTCTAGATGGTCTCAGGCTATCAAGATAATGTTGATTGGCATACAACCTGGACAGGCATATCTGTGGAGTACCTATTACCTGCTGCCCTCAATATATCTAGCTCCAACCAGTCTCAAACCAGCATACATTCTGCAGGTGAGGAAACTAAGGGACTTCCTTGACCTTCAGGTTTCTCCAGGCCTCCTCCTGGGATGAACTTTAGCAGCCTAGTTTCCACTTACAGTCCTCCCTTTTCCTAAAAAAGATCCCACTTTTTGGCGTTAGGAATATCCTAAAAATTAAATAAATAATTTTAAAAAGATCCCACTTTTTCTGAACTGCCTAAGATCTGCATATGCAGACTGGAGAATAAATGATAATCCCCGACATATGTTTTTTATTTTTATTTATTTGTTTTATCTTTTATTTATTTTGAGATGGAGTCTCACTCTTTCACCCAGGCTACAGTGCAGTGGCCCGATCTCAGCTCACCACAACCTCTACCTCCTGGGTTCAAGCAATTCTCCTGCCTCAGCCTTCCCAGTAGCTGGGATTACAGGTACCCGCCACCACACCCAGCTAATTGTATTTTTAGTAGAGATGAGGTTTCGCCATGTTGGCCAAGCTGGTCTCGAGCCCCTGACCTCAGGTGATCCACCTGCCTCGACCTCCCAAAGTGCTAGGATGACAGGCGTGAGCCACCGTGCCTGACCCCCCAACATATTTTTTCTCTGAAATGAGCAAGGATACTTGCATTTGCTTCCATCAGGATCATTAGTCTTGGAATCAGAAGACCTGCCACTGTGTGATTCTGGTTAAGTCACTGAACCTCCATCAGCCCCCACTTACTTCCCTTGCTGGTAAAATGGAGATCACACACATCTGGCACCTTATTTTGCAGTGAATTAAGATAAAGCAAAAAGAACTGTGAGGGAGCCAGAGGCAACCTGGATATCCCCTGCAGCTTCAACTTCTCCATTCTGCTTTGTTTCCTGGTCTGCATAATACAACTTTTTCCAACATGCTGTGCACCAAAGTCGTTCGTTGAAAACACAGTAATTAGCATTCGAGATAAAATGACACTGCTGCAGTGTTAATTACTATAGTGCAGATGTATCCTTAGATATCGTACATAACGTTGTCAAGCCTTTATTTTTAAATTAAAGTGCAACAAACCATACCCTGGCTACACAGCTTTTTTTGATTAATACAAATTAATGTTATTTCGGTGTCTGGGGGAAGAGTGGAGATAAGGGGGTGTTGCATCTAATTGTAAGAACACATAGGAAAACGATAGCAGTTAGGCACTGTCCACAATTTTATGCCCCACTCAGATCTCTCCATAATGGAGTATGAGCTGCATGATGGCAGGGAGAGGGCCTGGCTTTGTTCACAGCCACACTATCCCCAGCTCCAGCTCCTAGCACACAGTTAAGTGAATTGAATGTTTTTGTGTTTTTTTTTCCTGTGTAATTGACCGATTGAATGAATCAATGAAGACAGCCATGTGTGCAGAAGGGGCCTGGAAGTGGGATGGAAAAACTGGAAGGCACACTGGTATATTTCTCCTTCTGGTTTGGGGTTTGCTTCGTGGCCTTCAAGATGATCTTGTATTCTCCTCACGTCTAGCGCCTTAAAATCCAAAATGAGAGGCCAGTGAATCATCCCAAGGCAGAAGTCAGCTCCAGTTCTTCATTATGACATTTAGCAAGGAATAGTATGTTCCACCAAGCTCTGGGAATTGGGGAAGACGTGGGGAAAACAGATCAATGAGAATCCTTCAATATCACCTAGGCACCCATGCCATAATAGCCAAGGGTAAGGGAAGGAAGAGAATAAACATGTGTGAACATTGCATCTATTATTTAATTATCACAACAACCTCATGAGGGCAATTTTTACCAACCTTTTATTGTTGTAAAATACCTATGACATACAGTTTACCATGTTAAGCATTTTAAGTGTACAGTTCAGTGGTGTTAAGTACATTCATATCGTTGTACAACCATCACCACCATCTGTTTCCAGAACTCTTTATTTTGCAAAACTGAAACTTTGCACTCGTTAAACACTCTCTCTTTCTCCCTCCCTCAGTCCCTGGCAATCACAATTCTACTTTCTGTTTCTATGATTTTGACTACTTTAGATACAGCATACAAGTGGAATCCATTTACATTTAAAGTAATTACTGATAAGAAGAGACTTTGTCATTTTGCTATTTGTTTTCAATATGCCTTATAGCTTTTTTGTCTATCATTTTCATAGAGGAAACTCTGTTATCTCTATGGTTAAGAAAACTGGAGCTTCAAGAAATTAAGTAAACCACCCAAGGTCACATGACTAACAAGAGGCAGACTGAGAATCTTTTGCTCCAGGGCCCCTGATATTTCCACCTGCTGGTGCCAGTGTGTTTCCCAAGTCCTGGGAAAATTCAGGCAAGCGTAAAATGTAGTTAGTGCCTTGATTCGATGGGCAGGAATTTTCATGGGAACATTAGACAGACATAGATGAAAGAATTTCTAGAAGTGCTAGGAAGCCCAAGATACTTGCCCAATGGCACAGAGCATGCATGCCATAGGAACTCAGAGCAGTGTTTTTTGTTGCCTTTGGCACCACAGAATGTCACTGGACTGAATTCCATGGTTCTGTGCTTAGTGTCATTTGAAGGGAATTACAGAGCTCCAGCCCTGCTCTGTGGGATCTAGTCCCCACAGCAGATGGATGCCACAGTACATAGTAAGTGCTGTAATAATGTGTACACTATTTGACCTAGGATTTGCATAATGAAATATCTCTAGATTAGTGAAAAGATTTATCCGTAAGGATGTTTATTACAGATTTTTTTTTGCAATAATGAAAACGTGAAAGGAATGTAAAGATTCAGCAATCAGCTATATATTTTTACAAGGGAATATGATGTAGACATTTCAAAGTGATATTGCTAAAGAATAGTCGATGACATGGAAATACATATGTTAGTGAAAATTACGTAAAAGTCTTATATAATACATATATGCAAATGAAAAGTCCTTTATTATATATTTATAATGCACATATATAAAATGATCTCTTTAAAATCTGGGTCTATCTATAGGTAGGAGTGTGAAAAGTATATATATATATAATATATATATTATATATATATATAATATATAATATATATATATGTCAAAATATTAGTGGTGATTACTGGTTAACTGTGAAACTGTGGCTGATTTTTCTTTCCTGAGCTGACCTACATCTTTCGAACCATATAATAATGCCTATGTATTATCTTACTAATTAGAAAAATAAGTTATATTTAGAGATGAAAGTCATGTCAAACACAAACCTGTTGTGAACTATTGTACTGGAAAGGACGTTATGGGAAATGAAAAGAAGACAAGTTCTGATTATCTCACACTAACTAAATATACATTTATTTGAGGCTGGAGAACAGGAGTGATGTCATTGGCAGAAAACTGGAGATTTAAAAAAATCTATTGGTAAGATGTAGAATGTTAGAAAGTAGAGTTCAGGCCTCTTGAAGAAACTAGAACAAAGAGATACAAAGATATCTGGAGTTACTGTTCTCTCCTTTCCTTCCCTAGTGTGTGTTCTCCTCTGTCACCGTTGGTACCTCTGCCTCAGTCCCCTCTCTCTGATCTGCCTTTCTCTCCTTAACAGTATGGTTGGGACCTATGTGACCTTGCAGTTCAGGAACTCAACAGAGATTATCCAGAGAGTTTCTGTTGATAGTTCCAGATTCACAGGAGCAAGAAGATGACTGACTTAGTGTATATCAGTTCAATTTTGCTGCATAACAAACCACCCCAAAATATAGAGACTTAAATAATTATTTAGCTCCAAGCTGATGGGTTGTGGACATTTCTGATCTAGGCCAGGCTAAGCTGGTCTCAGCTGGGCCAGTCAGCTAGTGGATCAGCCACAGAGTAGCCAGCCTAGGACAGCCTCTCTGGGATGGCTCTCCTCACTATTGTCCCATCTCCAGCAGGCTAGCCCAGGTTCACTTGCATGGTAGTTCACAGCTCCAGGAGGAAGTGAAGAAGCATGCATGGCCTCAAGATCTACTCTCAGGACTAGCATGTTGTATGCACCGCACACTGTTGGCCAAAGTAAGTGACAAGGCTGGCCCAGATGTGAGGTAGAGAAGTAGCCTCTTATCAGGATGACAGCATCTACAAAGTCACATTGTTGGAAGCGTAGTTACAGGGAGGGGAAGAATTCCTGCCATTTTTGTAAACTGCACATCATCTCTAGGAGCCCAGGTTGACATGAGCTCCATGCAGTCACTGCACCACATTTCCATTCCCATATAATGCCATTGGCCAATGTACCAGGTGAAGGGGAGTCTGGGGAATCCACCGTTTCAGCCTGGTAGTGACACTTGCCGTGACCCCTCCCAGCCCATGGCCCCCAGCCTCACATGGGCTCCATTCTACAGTAAGGTGGCAGCAAACAAAGTGAGTCACTGGAGTATTTGGTGAGCGATATGATTTCTGCAACAGTGAACAACCCAAGAGCTAATCATTCACAATACCAGTGTCAGAAAGGTAGGAGGGGGCAGGTAAAGGAGAGTGCTATAGAGCATATATATGAAAACCACGTCTATTGAAGGTATCAGAAGTTACAGAAACCCTTCAGGAAATCACTAGGGCTGAAGGCTTGGCTCAAAGAAGTCAGAGTAAGCAGGAAGAAAATCCAAGTAGTTCAGCATCCCGTAACCCAGAAACACTCCTTCCAGACTCATTCAAAGTCTCTCCTAAGCTCTAGATCCTACTCCCAGAGCTAAGTCCACCCAAGAGAGTAAGAAAGTTGAGTTTCAGTGGGAAGGAGTGTTCTAGAATCAATTTTGGTTGGGAAGTGCTAAGGTCACAGTCAGGAAAATGAAGCTGAACATCACGTCCAGCAAGGAAGGAAAGAAGGAAAAGGTTGCCAAGCAGTAATGTTAGCAGTTTGGAGAGGCTGAAGCGAGATGGAATCAGGAATAAGGAGTAAGTCTGGGAATCTATAACATTGGAAGCTTGAGTGAATCCCTGTAGTTTAACACTGAGGCCCACAAGCTGTGAGGATTCCGAACATTGTCTGGTTGCAGGGCAGGAAAAGGACCTACCGAGACATACCAGACAGGGCACTTGAGAATTCAGACCCAGGCTTTTGGTCTCCCATTAGGGTCTGCTTCTATTCACCCATTTTCTCTTGCCTGTCTCATTTGGCCTTTTTAGTATCTCACCCCTTGCTAAATGCTTTCTCCAATTTCTTTAGATTTAGAACTCTTGCAGTATCTTTACATTCCAAATACATATAGTAAGAAGGACAAGTTCATTTTTTCTTAATCATTATACTTTAAGTTCTGGGGTACATGTGCAGAATGTATGGGTTTGTTACATAGGTATACACATGCCATGGCTGTATATACATGTATACACAACCATGTATACACATGGTTGGCTGCATCCCACCAAACCATCATCTGCATTAGGTATTTCTCCTAATGCTCTCCCTCCCCTATCCTCCCACCCCAAGAGACAGGTCCCGGCTTGCGATGTTCCCCTCCCTGTGTCCACTGTTCTCATTGTTCAACTCCCACTTATAAGGGAGAACATGCAATGTTTGTTTTTTTGTTCTTGTGTTACTTTGCTGAGAATGATGGCTTCCAGCTTCATCCATGTCCCTGCAAAGAACATGAACTCATCCTTTTTTATAGCTGCATAGTATTCCATGGTGTATATGTGCCACATTTTCTTTATCCCATCTATCTTTGATGGGCATTTAGGTTGGTTCCATTTTTTATAAGATGCAATGCACAAAACATTAGTCACAATTGGTGAAAAGTCTCCTTTGAATTCTTACCTCAAATTCCTAAGGAATAATGTGGTTTATCCCTCACAGAAATTACCATAGATCCCATGTATACCTTCTGTGGCAGCTGCCACTCCCTAGTCCATATGTGGAATTAGCCCATCTTCTCATCAAGAGGAAGCAAAAGGTGTTGATCCAAGCACCATGCTGGGTTTGGGGAGGCATAGAAGAAGGAGGGCCTTTCTTGACCTGTTGCTGGTTGCCTTGCAGGTCAGTGGGACCATGTACAACACTGGAAGACACGTATCCCTTCGCCTGGACAAGGAGCACTTGGTCAACATATCTGGAGGGCCTATGACATACAGCCACCGGCTGGAGGAGATCCGGCTACACTTTGGGAGTGAGGACAGCCAAGGGTCAGAGCACCTCCTCAATGGACAGGCCTTCTCTGGAGAGGTACGTCAGTCTGCCAAAGTACTAAGGTTAAATGTCAACTTATAAGATTGGATGCTTGTTTATATCCAAGATGGGATAACATAACAAAGGGAAAGATTCTCTCTAATCTATGACGTGAGAAGGCCCATGCCTTCTTTCTCCATCTGTCTTTTGCAGATTGACATGAAAGTCAGTAACAAGCTTCTAGTATTGCCCAGGGAAGGCTGTAATGAAACTGGCTCTTTCCTTCTGGGACACGGGTGCAGCTCTCTTGAGACTCATGCCCGACGATATTTCTAGAGCATTATTTCAACCCCAAACCCTCACCTTATATATATAAAATACATCTTTACTCACGCCTATCTGGACGATTGGCCTCTCATGTGTCACATATGAAAGCACAGATTCCATCACTTTTCTTTTGAATATAATGAGTCATATTTGCATAAAACTATAACATACTGTGAAATAAGTGTCAGGCAACTAAATAGTTTGCCTGAGTTTCCGCAAAACGGAAATGTCACTGTGTGCCACCATCAACCCAGACAGAACTCAGGCCACAGCAGAGAGCCCAACCACAGTTTCATTTATTGGACAAGAGCTACAGTGTAAAGAGTTGTCATCTGTGGTGTGACACTTCACAAGCAGGGTGTAGTTAATTTGATCTGTTTTACCTGCGTTATACTGGAGGGTGTTTATGAACTGGGGATCAGGGGTCCTTAGATGCTAAATGCCCTGTAACTAGGTTTCTGCTTAACAGTCCTCAATAACTGTTGTCGAGAAGGCTTTGAAATTACAAAAATGTGTATCACATGTGGTCTTTTTATTTTTTTAAAGGTCATGTATAAATCTGGCCTTGTTTTTAGTATGTTAAGACCAAGCACTAAGAAATAGACCCACAATCTTAATGAGTCCAGCAGCCAGATTTTAATGTGCATTCAAAATGCATCACTAAGAGTCTGCCTAGGCACTCAGCTAGTTACCAGGGATACAGAGATTTAAAAAAAAAGTTCCTACCACAGAGGAGTTCAAAGAGTGCTATATTCAAGTCATTAAAATATAATGTCATGCTGTAATGGAGATGTACAAAGGCCCTGGAAAACTCAAGGGAAGAAGTGACAAATTTTGCTTGAAGGGGTCAGGAGAAGCTTCACACAGAAGGCACCCTTTGAACTGGGCTATAAAGAGAGGCAATAATGAACAATTTTAAGATCATCAGCTTTGGAGTCCAATGACCTGAGTTTTGTAGTCTTGCTTTGATACACATTGTGTGATCTTGGGATGTTACTTGGGCCTTCTAAGGCACAGCTTAGACAACTTTAGAGGTTATTTTAAAAATTAAGTGAGATTCCAGATGTAAGAATACTGAAAGTACTCAATGATTGATAGACAACAATGATAAAGCAGGAAATGAGGGCTAGCGTGAGCAAAAGCCCCGAGGCATGTCAGGGCAGTGTGTGCTAGAGAAGCTGCATAAAGATTTCATCTAGCGTTTTATCTGTGATCTATTAATAATGCCTGCATAGACAATAGGGTTAAGCTATAGTATGGGTCTCTCTCCTGGATCTGTAGGGGAAAAAAATGCTAGGATTGATTAGGGATGTCTGCCAAATGCAGTGTAATGCAAGGCTTCCAAGTTGCTGATTCTGAACTAGAGTACAACAAGAAATATAATGAAAGCAGGACCAAAACTCACAATATGAGCATGACTGGGCACTTCCAGTCGAATTACAGAATATTCAAAATTAGATGAACTCTTCGTCTTATTAAGTTATTTTAAGATTTGCAATTATTTTATCTGTTGGCTTACTTGCTCATTTTTTTGGTTGCTATTATTTCTTTTTCTCCCCCATATTCTATCATATTCTAGCACCTATCACAACACTGCCTCAGAGTAGAAATATCTGTTAAGTGAACGATTGAAAACATATAGATGTTTACTATGCTAAAATTCTTACATTGTATTATTCTTTAGGGTCACTCGTTTCTTTAGTATATGGTAAGGGTGCTTTGTAACTTATACATGAAGCACAATTTTAGAGTAAATGAGTGCTTCCATTTTAGAGTAAACATAGAAATTTGATCTCTTAGTGTATAAATTTTCCTAGACCTACCCCAGACCACAGGTATCAGGTGCTCCAAAAGAATTTTTATATTAGGCTTGTGAAGCACTTCAACATTCGGACATTATTATATGTTCCCAGTGAAGAAAGCATTGAGTGAAGAAAGCATGTAAGCAGGTTGCAAATCACAGTTAACTGGGAAGCCTGGTCAAATATTTTCCTCTCATTCATTACCCAAACCAACTGAATCAGAGTCTCAGGGAATAGGGTCCAAGTTTGCACATTTGTAAAACTTCCCCCAAGAGATTTCGGTTAGCGACCACTATGCCAATTTTAGGTGAAACTCTGCCTGAATTATCCGTTTTCTAAACAAAGGGGACTTAATCAACGAAATTACACTGTAAAAAAGAGGGGGCAGGAGCACACATTGGTCATTGTTCCCTGGAAATGGCAAGGCTGGGTCTATATAGATGGGTGAGACTTGGAGAATAGCTTCCCAACCAAGTAGGGTGGTCACATGCACACTTCCACTGCTCCAAGGTATGCTTGAGCACTGGCCTCAGCATAGGTATAATTATACCTTGCCCTGGATAGACTGAATTCATCATATCACATTTGTTTCCAAGCCCCTCAATGTCAACCCATATAGATGAACTGTATGGGTTTAGGTGCAAGAGACCAGAAGTTTGAAGTCCTCAGAACAATTTTATATGCAAAGTAGTGGGAAAAGCAGTTGACCTTTGAGATCCCACTTAAGAATTCAGTGAGCAAGAAGAGTTTGGCATCTTCTATGTAGCATGAGGGAAAACACCTAGGGCCAGTAGGTGGAAGCTACAGAAAAAGGGAATTCAGCTATGTGTGTGTTCTAATGATGAAAATGATACATTGATGAAATGAGTTTGCCTCTAAAAATTGTGACTTCCTAGTCCTGGAATTATTATTATTTTTTTTTTTTAGAGAAATGGTCTCACTCTGCTCACTCTGTTACCTAGGCTGAAGTACAGTGGCGCCATCACAGTTCACTGTAACCTCTAACTCCTTGGCTCAAGAAATTCTTTTGTCTTTGCCTCCCAAATTGCTAGGATTATAGGTGTGATTCACTGCACCTGGCTCCATTACTGGAATTATTAAGTGCTGAACAGAACTTGGTGACTCCTTAAAAGTGACTCACATTCGAATGAGCAGGGGAAACTGTCAGTTTTAATGTATCTTCTGATGTTGAAATTCTACACAATCCATAATCTTTTTTTTTTTTTTTGGAGATTTAATCTTGCTATGTCACCCAGGCTGAAGGGCAGTGGCATGATCTCAGCTCACTGCAACCTCCGCCTCCTGGGTTCAGTCGATTCTCCTGCCTCAGCCTCTCTAGTAGCTGGGATTACAGGTGCATGCCACCAAGCCTGGCTTTTTTTTTTTGATATTTTTAAAGTAGAAATGGGGTTTCACCATGTTGGCCAGGCTGGTCTTGAACTCCCAACCCCAAGTGATCCGCCCACTTCGGCCTCCCAAAGGGCTGAGATTACAGGCGTAAGCCACCATGCCAGTCCATGATTTTCTTATAGAAATTTCCTTCAATTGTGTTCTACTGAGGATTCACCTCAGTAAAGGTCAATATATCTCACCCTGAAGGTTAACTTTTTTAAAAAATGAATTTCAACTTTTATTATAGATTAAAGTATATATGTGCAGGTTTATTATGTGGGTAGATTACGTGACTCTGGTTAACTTAATTTTTATTTTGTGCCACCTTTAAAGCCACCTTTGGCCTCTCTTTGTGGCTGTCCTTTGAGAGGACCCAAGTAGACACTTCTGGCAAGAAAACATGTGTTTATTTTGTTGACAGTGAATAATCCCATTGCCATCTGCCCTATCTGTCATTGCTGATCGTGATAAGTCAATTAATGCCAGGCATTTTCCTTGGCACAGTGCAACAGTCGTTATCTGAAGAGCTGTAGATTAATTGCAGTCTTGTCTAGCGAGGTTATTGTAATTGATGGTAATCATTTGCCTTGTTTTATAAAACTGCATGGATGTATGACACAGTCAGCAACTGCATTTTTACAAAAATTACTTATGTCCTACACAGAGAAGTCCTGGATTCCTTGTTGGGGGTTGGTGATAAATGAGCACATTCAGGGATTCAAATGTCTCCATTTCTTTAAGAAGGAAAAATTAACTGTTTTTAATAAGTAAGACCCTTAGCTTGCTAATCATGTCTAAATGGTTAGATTAATGTCCAGTATAATGTAGGGTATTTATGAAAAGAAGCAAATACATTAGCCAGACAAAAAATATTTGAAAAGAATCATGCCTTGGATTCCATTGCAGTAGTGGGACTAGACAAGAAGAAACTTTCTTCTTTGGGATAAATTGGACAAGTTCATTTAAAAATCCTTTTAAGTTCTTCTTTCCAAGGGGGCAGAGGGATACACTGAGAACTGTATTAGCTGCTTCATGCAAAATCTATAGCCAGTTCCTCTTGCTAATTTCATCCACTCGTCACATGACTCTCATACTTCTGCAGTGTGATAGGCTCTGAGCTAGGCATGGGCCAGAGGGCAGCTTCTGCCCACAGACGTGCAAAGTCTATCAAGGAATATGTATATTGATATTACCACATAATGTGGGTTATATTTGAGGCTTATTCCAGAAGGGGATTATGAAATAGCTCTCAGTGGATAGCATTAAGGAAAGAATGGGTGAGTAGCTGTGCAACCTGACCCACTTGCTGCTCCCTCTGAAGGCAAGGTAGAAACACCTTGACCTTTCTACATCTCAGCCTCTGGAATCTCTGCTCTGGCTCAAAACACATCTGAGAGAGGGAAAAGTCCATAGCTGTTGCTATGGTGATATAGATAGGATGTGTTTAATTAAAAGGAGAGAATTAAAGTCATCTGTAAAATATGGGGCTTTCTCTCCCTCTCTCAGTGGCTCTGAATGAGAAAAGAGAAAACAATTATCTCAGAACCAACAACTGAAACTAAACAACAGAAAATGCAGGCCTTGTCCTCTTCCAGGAATCAATTATTTGCATCCTTGAGAGACTGGCTTCACTAAAGCAACACAAATTTGTAGGAATACGCAACTAACATCAAATTGTCCTGAAGTGTGCTAGCATATGAAAAGTGCTGAGGAGAACATCCTTGAGAGCCAGGGCCCCATTAGGTATTGAATAGCTTGTGGGGGGTGCTCAGGCAATCTAATTAGCACTTTGCTGCTCAGCCAGGACCTCCTGGTAGAGATGCTCTGTTGGTGTTCTGTTGGCACAATTGGAGATTGAGAGGGAATGAGGATTGGGATGTTTAAGAACAGGTACATGGACAGTACATACAGAAGTGCTACTGATATGCCATGGTAAAGCTGTTCCCTCGACTCTAAATGCCAGCCCCATCTCCCTTCCCGCATCTGCCACAGTCCCCCATCATAGCTTCCAAGCCCCTTTCTCTCCTTCCAGACAGGAAGCTGCTGCCTCCTCTTGACTTCCAGAAGATCCTGTTTATTCATCTGTTACAGGGGTTTACAAACCATCCCCTGTGGGCCAAATCCAGCCTAGTTGCTAAGAATGGTTTACATTTTTAAAGGATGCTATTAAAAAGAGAGAGACTGACCGACCATATGCAGCTTGCAAAAGTCAAAACATTTACTACCTGCCCTTTTTAGCTGACCCCAATCTATTATATTGCCCATCACTGTGGGTTTTGTAACTGTTTAATCTCACTTCTGTGGGAACCACAGTCCTCTGTTGATGGGAATTTTATATTGATCATTGCTGTATTCCAAGCACCTCACACATTGTCTGGATGTGAGGATAGTCAATAAATATATACTGAATGAGGGAATAAATGACCTTGGTAAAACCCTTAAGGACAAGACCTATTCATCTTTGCATGTCATGCACCTAGCACAGTACCTGACATACAGTCAATGCTTAAGTGGTGTTTGTGGAATGAGTCATTAAATCACTGAGTCAACAACTCAGTCAACCATTTGTGTCCCAGGAACAAAAATCTTATAGGCTTTTTTTCCCCCCTGAAATTCTGAGGTATGTTGCATTCATTGACTATACAGGAAATATACAGTCCCATTTAAATTGAAGATGGAGCGTTTTCATGAAGGCCACCCAAAGCATTACATTCCATTAGAAACTGTAAAAGAAGGCCAGGTGCGATGGGTCATGCCTGTATTCCCAGTACTTTGGGAGGCCAAGGCGGGCAGATCACAAGGTCAGGAGTTCAAGACCAGACTGGCCAACATGGTGAAACCCCATCTCTACTAAAAAATACAAAAATTAGCTGGACACGGTGGCTTATGCCTGTAATCCCAGCTACTTGAGAGGCTGAGGTAGGAGAATTGCTTGAACCAGGACCTGGAAGGTGGAGGTTGCAGTGAGCCGAGATAGAGCCACTGCACTCCAGCCTGGGCTACAGAGAGAGGGACTCCATCTAAAAAAAAAAAGAAAAGAAAAGAAACTGTAAAAGAAGTAGAGTGGTTCAGCTTGCAGTTACCACTAAGAGGTATCCTGGAATTTCTCTGGGAAAGAAATATGCTTTGAGAAATTTAAAATGTATTTAGACGGCACCCACCTAGCCCTATCCTAAATGTGGTAAAGGGAACAAAAGGATTGAACAATTAAGTGCTACCCTGGAGGGATTTAAGAGCCATGGGAAGGACAAGGCACAGGCTTGAATTGATTAATGTGCAGCACAATCTAGAACTCACCCAGTCATGCCTACAGGTGGCTGCAGAATCTCACTGCCAACACTTGGCCACTGTTTACATGTTTTGTCGTTTACCTTCATTCGTTCATCCAGTTAACAAATACTGATGAGTAACTATTATGTGCTACAGTGAGTAAAACAAATAAAAATGTCTACCCATAAGGTGCTTACAGTCTAGCAAAGGTAAACAGATAATAAATAATAAACATAATACATGAGCACATTTACATGTTAATTTAGAATATGCTAAATGCTACAGAGACAGAACTAGAGCAGAATGAGAGAGATCCGAGACTGAGGAGTGGGAGTGAGCTACAAGTTCAAATAGCGTGGCCAGTATATGCCTCAATGAGAAGATGACATTGGTGAGGTTGCCAGGGAGATGTCTGGGGAAGGACATCCCAGGCAGAGGCAGTTACCAGTACCATGGTTCTGAAGTGGGAGGGAGCTGTGAGTGTGCAAGGAAGAGCGGAGGAAGCATGAGCACACGTGGGAGTGATGGGGCAGGAGGTTAGAGACGGCAGAGCAGGGCCAGGGGCTGCTGCAGACCACGTGGGGCCTCTCTATGTGCGCTTTGTATGGACTTCGATTTTGACTCCGAATAAATTCCGAAGCACAGTTACAGAAATTCTCCCATTTGATCACTAAACCTCAAGGAGGTTTGCTCTCAATGTTACCACCGTCTTGGGTTAACAAAGGCCCAAGATTATCCAGGCAATACATAACCAACAATGGACTTAATTCAAGTCTTCTGATTCGTAACACTGCCTCATGTAGCCCACAGTTTATCCATAAACCCAATACAAATGATTACTCATCTGCTCTGGACCCTAGCTTGGTAGGGAAATTCAAAGACTGATAGGCCATAGTTCCTGCCTTTAAGGAGCCTCCAGTCTAGTAGAGGATCCTGTCTTTCCAATCAGACTGTTAACTCCCTACAGTCGCAGAGTTGGTTGTACTTTTAAAATATCTCCCCATATCCGTAATGGGCACTGGGTAGGTATTGCTGAGCAGAGATCAAATGAGTAAATGAAGATAATTTAAGACTATAGCTTTCAAAGTACCTAAACTATGCCCAATATATCATGAATTAAATTCTGTAGTCATAATGGCAAACCTAATAAAGTTGTTGTCAATATTAAGAGGTCCTAGAACTTTTTTATGTTCAATTATTCACAAACACAAGGTAAACAAAATGTTTGGTGTACCTGGGAGAAATAATAGAACAATTGAGAGCCCGTGTACCAGAAAAATTCATTTAGAGTCTTCATTTCAGCCCTGGAATTACTCCTAGGATCAGACTAGGGAGGTTTACCAATGCTAGGCATCAAAGTTCTAGATTCTAGGAGCCAGCCCCACCTAGAGTGAGCAAACTGGCCTTCGAGAAGCGAAGAAAACAGGCAGAAACTCAGATGGTGGCAAGGTGCATTACAGCGATACCAGCAAGCAAATGATGACTCTGATCTAAGAGAAGAAGATCCCCCTCTGGGCATTTTTTATAATTACTTCTGGGAAAGCACAGCCCAATCAAGTCAGCAGTTCCTGAACTGCCAGTATTAGTCACTAGCACAGCCTAAGAGAGAGGACATGGCATTAGAAGACAGCCTCCTGCGATCAACTCATTATCCCATTGACTCCAGCCTAATCTGCATCATAACTCTCGCCTGGACCCCCAGGATGGCATGTAACAGCCACCATCCTCCTCCACTTGCCTCTCATCTCCCGGCTGATGTTTCATCCAAAGCAAGGAGGGAAGTGTGATATTACAAAGGACAATATTAAAAACAGGCATTAACTGGAATTTGATCAGGGTCCTGCCTCAGACCTGTCACCATGGAGACCATGCCTATTATCATTTTGCAAGTGTTGAACGAGACCTTCGTTTATTTAGTAGCCAATGACAGTGCAGTTCGAGGGACAAATATCACTCACAACGCTTCCGTGAACCAGCTGTGTTTTTTAACTCATTCCAATGCTGCAGGAATAAAATCAATTGGAAAAGAAAGTGTTAAGAAAGAATGACCTATATTCATAGTGACTCTGATATGATCAACAGTTCAAGAAAATTTGTAGAGGTTCTGTGAAACGTGACATCTCTCACTTCAAGACAGAGACCTAAACTTGGAAAGGACAAATCTACTCCAAGTCTCCGTCTAAAGTGATAGGTGTCAGAGGGAGGAAATTTTGAGGCCATCTCTTCCAGTGCACTTGTTCTATGTACAAAGGAAAAATCAAATATCAGAAAGGGCAAGAGACCTGCCCAAGGTCACTGAGATTTAGCCGCAGAATTAGGACCAGAACCCAAGTTTCCTGATTCTTAATTGGGGATTTTTAATTTTTGAATCCCAAGATTCAAAAAACCTTTTTAGGTCCCCTGGTTTAGTCACCTCACAGAGCAAACAGAGCCTGAGAATCAGATTTCCTGCATTTGTGAGCACAGCCCCATCACAGGGCATTTATAGAGTCAGCCTTAAAATGGCAAAGACATTGGCAGATTGTTTTACAAAACACAAGCCATGACGAGCATCCATGAAGAAACGAATCTAGAAATCACCAAATCACCCCGGAGAAAAGACCACCAATGTGAGAGCAAGCCATAATAGTGCCCAACTGAGATAAATCTGAGAATTAAAGATTGGAAGCCTAAAATATAATCTTTTTTTTCCTTTTTTTTTTTTTT
>NW_016107438.1:4864717-4867371 GCF_001604975.1 Cebus imitator | reverse complement strand
CGTCTCACTGTGACCTCTGCCTCCGGGTTTGAGTGATTCTGCTGCCTCAGCTTCCTGAGTAGCTGGGGTTACAGGTGTGCGCCACCACGCCCAGCAGTTTTTGTATTTTTAGTAGAAACAAGGTTTCACCATGTTGGTCAGGCTGGTCTTGAACTCCTGACCCTGTGATCCGCCCACCTCAGCCTCCCAAAGTGCTGGGATTACAGGCATGAGCCACTACGCCTGGCCAAAAAATATAGTATCTTAAACATTCCTCTTAGGTCTCAGTATGAAGAGGCAATCATACTATTGCATTAAGAACCGTAGAACAGAAGCAATGCTTTTGTGCAGTTTAAATCTCCCCCGCCCACATTCCCCAATAACCCTCCAGAACAGTTCTGTAATATTAAATATAAGTAATCTAGATAATAATATTGCTAAATTAAATCATTAGATGTCTAGCTGCTCCATGGATGTGCTGCTCTACAATTCAAAATAAAGCCGTTTAAAACCCCTGGATTCATTTGCTCTGACATATCGATAAACTTCTGCTGAAACAAAGCTAATCATTTCAATGGTGCCGACTTAATTGCTCGCCAGTTGACAGATAATAAACAGACCTGAGGATTAAAATATGAACTAATTACTGTACTCAATTCCATTTACTTGATTTCATGTTCCATTAATTTTTTGCATCATTTCTGGTGGAAGCTTTAGATTTATAGTTGCCCCAAATGAAATATGCCACTTAGTTGCCTGTGGCACACTCGTGTTCAGAATTGGCTGGAAAGGGCAGAATTCTGGGCAGTAAATATTTAGCCAAAGTAGCCTAGGATATAGTAAGTGAAGGTAATTATCTGTTCCCAAATATCAGCCAGAGTCAGCCTCTATAAATCTATCCCCATCTCCGCAGTAAAAGGGCAATAGTAGGGTTACTCTCATGATTATTCATTGGATTGGCTGGTGAGAGGCAGACTCCAAGAGGAATGGTTGGCTTGGCCTGGAAGGGGAGCTGTAGGGAAGCAGGAACAAACACACTAAGGGGAAGGACAGTGGCCTAAGAGTTGGACACTTGGGCCACCAGACAGAGGGCAACATTGTGACTTAGAAGATCTGACTTCAACACTCCTCTCTGCCACTTACTAGCTGTATGATCTTGGAAAAGGCAGAATTCAGTAAATCACTTTGCCTTTTTGAGTCTCTTAAACTGGAAAATGGGGCTTATCATGCAGGTTCTCTATATGTTATCGGGTAATTGTGCAATGCAAAGAAAATTCTTCTGTGATAGGGCTTTTTCAGCCATAAAGTGCTGTACAAGTCAGTTATTGGCTAGCTGATAACTAAGTTCTAAGGTTCACCTTAGAACTCATCTAGTCCAAAGCCCTAGAAGATAAGATATATTAGCATAACCACAGTGAACTAAAAGGAATTCCTCCATCAGCTGTAATTTATTGAGCATGTACTGCGTCTCAGGCATTGTGCTTGGGGTCTGATCACAGCCAGTCCCCACAATAAGCTTGTGAGCTGGCACTCATTAGCCTCATTTTATATTCAAGGAACTGAAACCTCGAGAGGTTAAAGAACCTGCTTTCAGTTGCATGGTTGGTCCAGGGAAGAGAACCTGGGTCTCTGACTCCAGCTATGCACTGAGTGACCTTAGACAGTCACCTTACCTGTCTGACTCTGCCACTAAGTAGCTGCTTGATCCTAAGTCCATTCTTCTAATCATAAGTGCCCAATTCTGTTACCTGAGATGATCTTTCAGTTCCTCTCAGTCTGCATTAGCCTTGAGAACAGTCTGCACTTTTTCTAGCTGTAAAGTGAGATAGGAGCCTATTTCTCCAAGTGGTACAGCAACGGTGTGAAATATGACACAGCACCATTCTGTGTTCCTGCTGAGGACCATGGCTTCATTCGCCTTCCCCTCCCAGATGGACAGCTACTGGGAAGTTACATACAGACGTACAGTTATATTTTTCCTCTCTTCTTTATAACAAGCAAGGCATTGTATGTCTGTAAATTTGTGTATAAACACATCTATTTGCCTCTGCAAAGCGCAAGAAACCATATTCCTTAGTCTCAGAGGTAGCTTGGGTGAATTCATTATCTTGCTTTGGATCTATTTGCTGAGCTAGAAATTTCTGGACTCGGCCTTGGAAATGAATCTTGCAGGAGCTATTTGGCAAAATGAGCTTAGCCAGGAGGATTTAAATCACACTCCCAGCCAAGAAAAGGGGGGAAGGCCCAGGGGCCACCAGATATCTGCATCAGGACTTAGCATCCCAGCACTAGTTTTTCAAATCAAATCATTGTGCCTGCTTTGGGAAAGACTAATTGTGTGTGGACTCAAATGGCCACCCCAGAACAGCTGCTGTTTCTGTAAGGTCCTCTGTGGGGGTCAAGCATTTCCTGCCTGTTACAGCTACCTCTCTAGGGCTAATGTGTTCCCATGGCCCAGGTTAAGGGCCATGACCTACTTGCATGAGCAGCTGTTAATTGTGGAAGCGAAAATTGGTGGAATTATTCATTCCTGTGTTTGAATCCTGGCTCTGTCAGCTGTGACCCTGGGCAATTTATTCAACCTCCTTGTGCCTCAATTTCCTCATTATTGAGACAAATATGAATGATGTCCATGCTACAGGGTGGTTTCCCCCAGCTTTGTTGAGGTATAGTTT
>NW_016107438.1:4862483-4864635 GCF_001604975.1 Cebus imitator | reverse complement strand
CAAAATGTGATGCTTTTTCACAGATACATGGTTGTGTAACCATGACCACAATGGTCTAGAACACTTCCGTCACCCCAGAAAGTTTCCATGTTCCTCTGCAGTCCTTTCCCTCCAACCCTAGGCCCTGGCATCACTGATCTGCAATCACTGGAGTTTTGCCTTTCTTGAATTTCAATCAGTGAATGTATTCAGTACATAGTCTTTTTGTTGTTGTTGTTGTTTTTTAAGTTGTCATACAGTAGAATTGACTTTTTCTTTTGGCTTACAGTTCTCTGAAGTTTAACAGCTAGATAGATTTGGATGACCATCAGCATGATTAGGAGACAGAACAGTTACATTTCACAGAGTAGTTTTATGGATTAAGAGGATCAATGTTTAAAAAAATACTCAGAATAGTTCCTTGCACAGAATGAGTGCCCAAAAATGGTGGTTTTTATTGGCAATAACATGCTTCTTCAAGCTGCATTATCTGTGGGCCACATTTTTTTTTAATAATTTCAACTTTTATTTTGGATTCGGAGGTGGAATACATGTGCAGGTTTGTTGATTGGGTATATCTCGTGATGCTGAGGTTAGGATATGAATGATTCCATTACCCAGGTACTGAGCATAGCACTGAGCACTTGCTTCCCTCCCTTTCTACAGATAGGAGGAGTCCTCAGTGTCTGTTGCTGCCATTTTTATGCCCCTGAGTACTCAATGTCTAGCTCTCACTTACAAGTGAGAACATGCAGTATTTGATTTTCTGTTCCTACATTAATTCACTTAGGATAATGGACTCCAGCTGCATCTATCTTGCTGCAAAAGGCATAATTCTGTTCTTTTTATGACTGTGTAGTATTCCATGATGTATATCTACAGGGTCCGCGTTTCCATCCTCTATCCACATCTAACAAGAATCCAGAGCATCTTCCATGCAGGAAGTGAAATTCTTAAAAATTACATCAGCAGTTGTGAGTTGGTTCCTGATACGCTTATTCGAAGAAGATTGGTTGAGGGCCCTTCTGAGTGCTGTTTTCTTATCAGTGTCCGTGCTCTCTGCTGTAGGGCTGCCAGGAGAAAAAGCTGCCTCCTCCTTTCTCTTCTGCCTTCTGCCATGGGAGGACACAGCATGCCTCCCCTCCAGAGGCTGCAGCCTCCACCAGAGAACTGAGGCTGCTGTGTTGATCTTAGTCTCTCCTGCCTCCGGAACTGTGAAAAATAAATTTCTGCCCTTTATAAATTACCCTATCTCCGATATTCTGATATAAATGGACTAAGATGCTCACTCAGGCCTGCAGAAGGCAGTAAAGCCCCTACTAAGCACAGTTAATTATGGAGAAAATGCATCAGCTTGAGGTTCTGCAAGGAAGCGCCCTCCCCTTCCTGGCCTCCAGGTGATATCCTTCCCTGCCCCCAGATGGCAGTTTATTCAAGCAAAGAAGACCAGCAAATAGAATATTCCTCATTCCTTGTGACTTTGAAGCAAGGCCCTGAGCTGTCTAGATAGCACGATCACCTGCCTTGCTTTGCCTGAACAGTCCAGGTTGACACTAGTTAGTCCCGGTATAACTAATATTATAGTACCTCCTTTCACCTTCAGAGGTGCTCCAATTTGCACAATTAATTATATGATCACCCTAGGACTAGGTGACCTTTGCCAAGCCACTTAATCTCTCTAGATCTCTTTTCCTTCATCCAGAAATGAAAGGATTAGAGTAGCTCTTCCAGCACCAGGAGGCCTACGGAAGTAAAATACTGCATAATTTTGTCATCACTTATAAACCATTGATTGAGGAGTTACAGTGCTCTCTTGAGGGTCAGAAACATTGACGTGTAATAAATTCATTGTGTAATATTGGAGAGGTTCCCCCCACCTCATGAAGATTGAGTAGACACTTTGTAACTACCCTCATACCTCCTTTAAGGTAAAATCTTGGGGAATTAAGTCATTTGATGTAACATCAAAAATTAAAGTTCAGATTGTTCTGCTCACTTGGATGTGTTACCTTTTCTTGGTACAATGCTTAAAATATTGAACCTCCTGCTCCTCCACTACCATACTAGTAACATGTGCTCACACCCACACAGACACACAGTCACACACACAGCCCCCCACACACAGTCACACGCATACACAGCGCCCCCCACACAGTCACACACATACACAGCC
>NW_016107438.1:4833360-4859825 GCF_001604975.1 Cebus imitator | reverse complement strand
ACACAGTCACACACATACACAGCCCCCACACACAGTCACACACACAGTCACACACATACACAGCCCCCACACACACAGTCACACACATGCACAGCCCCCCACACACACAGTCACACACATGCAGAGCCCCCCACACACAGTCACACACACAGTCACACACATACACAGCCCCCCCCCATACACAGTCACACACACAGTCACACCTCAGTCATTTTGCACCTCCCAGGTAAAATGCCCCTGTAGTGAATAAGGTATTTTACTAGAAACTCTAGGTTCCCCTTGAACCATTTTGCTTTGTATAATTAATTACAAGTTAAATGATTTCTCTGCACTGAGCACCCCTAGGAAGCAACCCCGGGAATTATCAGCGTCATCCACTTAGGTTTTGTTTCAATTCTGGTCTTTAGAGAACAGAAACAGCAAGAAGCTTCTGTCACCTCCAACTCCTCCGTGAATCCTATTGGTGTCGGCATTTAGCCTCCTTTGCCATCAAACAAAAGGGAGCGTGTTTCTGCTCCAAAAAGCAGTTGCAGGCTTTGCTTTTAAAACCTCAGGGGCATCCAAACACTCCATCCTACAAAGCTCTCATGCCGCTTCTGGAGTATTCATTTAGCTTGATTTACATTATTTTAATTGTCTTAGGGGTGTCTTTACTAGCTGGAGGGTGGTTTTTCCCCCTTAATTAAAGAACAAGTTGATTCCAAAGCACTCAGAACAAAACAAGCCCCTTTCAAACCCTGTCTCGCCTGTCACTTTCTCCTGCTGTTCCATGTCTTCTGAGCGCTTTTCGGCTTCCCAGCCTGCCTGCCTTCTCAAACTGGAAACAAGACGGAACAGCAGTGAGGCGAAGCGTGGCTTTCAGCGGAACAGCCAGCCCTTGGTTTCGATTCATTTAATTTCCCAGAGCATATGGCAAATTGGGGAGGACCAGGTAGTGTTATCTCTATCTCATAGATAGAAAAGCTGTATCAAGTCAGTAAAATTCAACAAAAATTCATAGAACTAAGCCAGGAATTGTGCTAGCTTACGACTGCACTCATGAACAAATCCTCCCACTGTCCTCTGGGGGCTCTAGTTCCTGATGGCATCTTAGGTAAAGTGCTTTGGGGTGCAAGTTACAGAAACTCACTCAAATGGGGTTAAGCTAAAAGGGAGATTTACTAGAAGACCTTTGGGATATGTCATAGAACTCAAGGGTAACTGGGCAAATGAAGGAACTAGAAGCTGAAACTGAAACCAGGTCATGAACCAGGTAATCACCCCTACTCCATTGCTCATCTCTGCATGATGGCCTTATTCTCATTCTCCCCATGAGCTGTCTTTTTTTTTTTCAATTTTCTGTGTATATGGAGGGTAGAAATGGTCCCACTTCAGCTCCCAAGTTTAAGTTCCTTTGGCGCAAGACCTTCTTGTACTGACTAGCTGGCTCTTTATCCCAATTCCAAATTCTCCAAAGAAGAAATTTGATTTTCCCAGCCTAGACCTTATGTCCCCTCTGATCTAATCAGCCATCTATGTGGGATGAGGTCATGCAGATAAATAGGTCTTGGTTACCTGCCTGTATGGTGGAGAGAACAGTTATCTGGAGAAGGTAGACACTGTCAGATACACAGACACCCTAAAAGATGTCGGCCCTGTGGGGAAGATAGACAGTTCTATTCGGATCAGCCTGACAAAATTCACAAGCTCAAGTGGTGTTGACACATCTGACTCAAATCAGGGGGTTGGAGAAGACTTTCTGACATAAACAAGATCTTGAAAGAGAAGCATGAACATAGCTGAAATAGGATAAAAGCATCCCAGACAAACAGGAATATCACCGATTAATAGAAAGAATAGCTATAAGCAATCCATAATGTGCATTCAAAGAATTTAGCATCTTGTAATTGAGTGTCACAACAGTCTCACTCATCACAGGGACATCAGTGGCACATCACAGCCATGTGATTCATCTTCCTGGCTGCTAACATTGTTCTCCCTCTCCTTCCTTTCTGCCAGTCAATGCATAATCACAGGGTGGGGTTCAGATGAGTTGCTCTGGCGTTAGCATTAGCTTCAAGCAAACACATTTGAATGACAGCTCTGCCACCTCCTGTGTGCCTTCTACCTAGGCTCTTCCCAAGTGAGAAGAATGGTAATAATAATAATGTCAACCTCAAAGGGCTATTGTTGGGATAAAAGGAGTTAGTGTGAGATAAAGAACCTTAGCACTGTGTCTGGCACAGGATGCCAGCACTTTGGGAGGCTGGAGCAGGCAGATCACTTGAGGCCAGGAGTCCACGACCAGCCAGGCCTACATAGTGAAACCCTGTCTCTACTGAAAACACAACAATTAGCCAGGTGTGCTGGTGGGTGTCTGTAATCCCAGCTACTCGGGAGGCTGAGGCACAAGAATTGCTTGAATTCAGAAGGCAGGGATTGTAGTAAACCAAGGCCTTGTCACTGCACTCCAGCCTGGGCAATAGAGTGAGATCCTGTCTCATGAAAAAAAAAAAAAAAAATTTTTTTGTTTTGTTTTGGTTTTGGTTTTTTGGGGTTTTTTTTTTACCAGCCTCTTGCCTTTCTCTTTTCCAGCTGCAGGCTGATGAAATGTCATAGATTTTAAAAATGCATGTGGTCTAACGTAGAAACAGAATAGTTAAAACAAGGACTCCCCCCACCACCAAGAAGGAACTGTTTTAACTATTCTTACATAATGGCCCTTCAGATATCTCCTCATCTCTCGTCTCCCTGTCAGTTTCCAGAACTCAAACCAAAAAGAATTGTTTATATTGTTCCAGATTAGTCATGGACCAGGATCCGTTTCCCTTCCTTGATACGGAGCCTGTTAGGTGCACTCCGTCCTGTGCAGCCAATCCTCCTAGCTCCCTGTTGTCCACTCAGGTCAGGGACCATCTGATCTAGGGAGGGGAGATTGGTCTATAACAACTGTATTTAGTAACGGCCCCTTCCAAGGTACTAAAACAACCCAAGCATTTTTTTTTTATCCCTTGTGTTGATTTACCTTTTTAATAGTCCCAGATGTAGGACACCTTCCAAAAACCTTTTGAATATTTAAGTCCAAGATATCCCCACTGGGATGTTTTCCTGTTATTAATGTTTTGAAAAATGTCAATAGGTTAGAAATACACAGCTTTCTTGGGCAGAGGCTAAGCTTGATCAGCATTGCCGGTCATATTATTTAATTTTTGTGCTCGTTTTAATTAAAAGCTTAGTTACAGTGGACCTTTAATATGGAAGATGCATTTTTTTCATACTGGCATGTATTTGATTTATTTTCTAAAGGAAAAATTATGCTTGCTTGAGTTCAGAGCTAGTGTCAGGGTTACATTTACAAAACCACTACTTTCTTAGCTACAGTGTGACTCGCTTTGATGCAAATACATGTTAATTCCTTTAACTTCCCTTAACTCCCTGTTGATTTTTCTGGCCAGATTTACAAAACATTTCTACAAGGAAATAATACCCAAAAAGTGTAGAAAAGGAATCCAACTAAGGAAAATAGATTCTTACATTACAGTCTGATCAGTGTCTCTGATGCCTTCCTCATCAAGGAAACAGAAGAATGACTAATCCAAAACAATGAATAATCTAAACTCTGTATAATGAATAATAATTTAATTCCTCACAGATACCTATTTGAGTTCCTACTGTGTGAATCATTTTGCCAATCTCTAGGTTCAATTATGAGTAATTCATAATTCTTGCCCTCAGGGAGCTTCCATTCTAGGAAGGAGATATTTACAGTCTTTCTTTGGTGATGTTTTGCTAGGAGAAGGCACTGTCTACAATAGGAGTTCTCCTCACTACAGCCAGTGACGGGATGTGGACACATCCAGATGGTTTGAACTTGACTCTTGGCTCTGTTGCTGTTACTAGCCTTAGGAAAGTTATTTATCACTCCCTGCCTCAGTTTATTCATCTGTAAAATCAGAATTATAATGGTACTAACTTACACCTCACTGATTTATTTTCTGTGCTGATTCATTGGCCATTTAGGAGAGATTCTTATTCAAGACTTATTTCTCTTAATCTGACCACATGGTTTGACTTACCTTTTATTTCACCTGAAAAGAAATGTAACCTCAATATCCACATCCACATCATTAGAGAAAGCAGAGATTTATGATGTTTGGTAAAAACCATATGATATCATACAACTCATGCCAGCTGGTGGGAGGCATGATACATATGCCTCTTTAATCACCAGCAAATGAGGAGGGAGCAGCAGAATTTGCTAATACCTGAAATGTAGGCAGTGTCTAAAGCATGGAGCAAAGGAATTGATTACTTGTCAACTTGGTGGTGATAACGGCCAGAAAAACATCCTGAAAGAAGTGGACGCTAAAGAGTCACAGTTGCCTATTGGCATTTTAAGCAGGCCCAGTTAGTTTAAGAAAGTTTCCAAGACTTAATTACATGCAATGGGCATCCCTCTAACCCACGTGCCAATACTTCTAGGGGCTGCGGCACCTTCTCTCTCTCTCTCTCTCTCTCTCTGTGTGTGTGTGTGTGTGTGTGTTGATACAGGAAAAGAAAGGTTAAGTATCTGAAAAGACGACATTGAATAAAACCTTAGAGAAGTGAGGGAGATGACCGTGAGAGTAAATAGGAGAACAGTTTCTCCATAAGGAACTGCCAACACCAAGGCCTAAGTGTGGAGTGTGCTTGGTGTGTTGAGGAATAGCAAGGTGGTCAGTGGGGCCAGAGGTCGAATGGGGGACAGATTGTGCAGACCGTGTGGGCCGGTGTTGGGACTGCGGCTTTCCTTCTGGTGGAATGGGAGTCAATGGAGGGTTTTGGACAGGGGAGAGGCATGGTCTGATCATGCCAAGCTTGCTCCTGCCCTGGAAGCTGTTCCCTCTCTAGCATGCTCCTCCCCCTGGTGTTTTCATGGCAGACTCATTATTTGGATCTCAACTGAAACTGTCCTTAACCGCCCAGTCACTCACAATCACATCACATTTTTTTTACTTCTCTGCTCAAAACATCATTCACTGATAATTTTTCATGTTTATTTACTCCATTATTTTCTGAATCCTTTCACTAAAAAGCAAGCTCTGCTAATTCCCCTCCTCTTTAGTGTGGTGGGAAGGACTTAGTAACTTGCTTCCAAGGAAGAGCAAATAGAAAGGGAAAATAATATCTTCACAGAGGAGGAACCTGGCAGACACCGCCTGGGCCAAGTGATCAAAGGTAACTGTACCAGGAATGTCATGTGGATATCGGGTACCTCTGCTGCAATGAGAAGGGCACTTCCCCTCTGTGATATGTATCCAAAATTCCAGAAGGCCAGTATAATTGTAAGAGCACATCAGACAAGCATAAACTGAGGGACATTCTACAAAAAAAATCTGATAAGTACCCTTCCAAAGTGTAAAGGTTGTGAAAAGAGAGACGGAGGATCTATCACAGATTGGAAGAGACTCAGTAGAGATAACAACCAAATGTATGTGAGATCCTGGATTGGATCCTGCAACAGAAAAAGGACAGTAGTAGAAAAAGTAGGAGAATCTGAATATAGTCTCTAGTTTAGTTCATAGTGTTGTGCCAGTGTTAACTTTTTCAATAAAAAATGTTAAGGGATGATGGATGCAAGTTATATGCAAACATCCTCTACTATCTTAACAACTCTTCTACAAATCTAAAATTATTTTAAAATAAAAGGTATTTAAAGGCCTGGCACAGCGGCTCACACCTATAATCCCAGAAGTTTTGGAGGCTAAGATGGGGATCGCTTGAGTCCAGGAGTTCAAGAACAGCCTGGGTAACATAGCAAGACCTCGTCTGTACCAAAAATCAACAACAACAAAATTAGCCGGGTGTGGTGACATGCATCTGCAGCCTCAGCTACTCAAGGGACTGAGGTGGAGGATTGCTTGGGCCCAAGTGTTCAAGGCTGCAGTGAACTATGATCATGCCACTGCACTCCAGCCTAGGCAACAGTGAGACTCTGCCATTCAAATTGTTTTTTAAGTATTAAAAAAAAACTCTACAGAAGCCTTTTTTTTTGGACAGAGTTTTGCCTTTGTTGCCCAGGCCGGAGTGCAGTGGTGCAATCTTGGCTCATTGCAACCTCTGCCTCCTGGGTTCAAGCGATTCTCGTGCCTCAGCCACCTGAGGAGCTGGGATTACAAGCATGTGCCACCACACCCAGTTAATTTTTGTATTTTTAGTAGAGACCGGGTTTCGCCATGTTGGCCAGGATGGTCTCCATCTCCTGATTTCATGATCCGCCCACCTTGGCCTCCCAGAGTGCTGGGATTACAGGCACGAGCCACTGTGCCCAGGCTGAGTCTTTTTTTTTTTTTTTTTTAAAAAAAAAAAAAAGGAAGTTCTGCAATAATAGGGGCATTGTCTGTCTTTTTTCACTGCTGTGTTCCTAATGTTTAGAATGGTAATAGGCACTCAATAAATATTTGATAAATAAATAGGATGGACGTGCAGTAAAATCAGTGATAGCATCTTTTAAAAAATAAATGAAGCATTTGAAGTGCTTTACCAAGCTCGAAGTACTTTGCAAGTCACTGTTTACAAATATAAGGAAATATCACTATTACCCTATTTTGATTTTAGGATAGGAGAAAGACTGCCCACATCCTGAGGCATAGCTGTAAAAAGTGGCAGCTTCGCCCACGACCAGTGTGAGCCACTGTATGTGATCAAGGCATTTCTGGGCATCACTGACATGCAGTCATCTCTGTTCATAAGGATCTTCTGAATCAAAGGCTCTAAGACAAGAGAAACTTCATTTTAAAGTAAAACAAAATCATCTTGGTGACAACTCATTAATCTGAGTTCATTAAAAATGTGTGGGATACCCCTCCTAGTCCACAGCTGATTATTACTCTGAAAACACTCACCAAAGACAGTGGGGGAAAGACTTTTCCTCCTGAAGAATTAGAAATGAAAGCAGGAAATTACATTCTCTCCACTCCTTTTCTTCCCCTCTCCCCTTAATACCAACTGCTCTGTGAAAGGTGTCCTCAGAAGGCTCTTGTAGGAGATAGTTCATTGCTGAGGAGTCTCCACTTTTGGAAATACAAACTTGCCTCCCCCAAGATGGTGTGGAGGCAACAGAGAAAGAGATGAAGAGGCTTAGCAGATAGCTGAAGAGTGGGTGGCACTGAGACAAGGCTGCAATGAACATGCATCTCACACCCATGATATCCATCTATCCACCCACCCACAACAAACAGGGAAGCAGCTGATGAAACAGGCAGGCCACTACCTGAAAATCAGAAGACCTGAGTTCTGATCCCACCCGTGCCACCAAATGATTTCATTAAAGTTCGTTTCCCCTTTCTGAGCCTCTCATTTGTCCAAGGAGGGCAGTTCTCTGAAAAATCTCTAAGTCTTTTTCTGGCTCATTCTAGATACATGTTAAATATTTTTAGGTACTCTGTTCTCTGCTTGTCATAGTAGGGGAAACAGAATATATATAGAGTATGCTCTGTGCCTTCCAAGGGCTACCAGTATAATTAGGGGGAAAAAATAGATACCCATTGAAGAGTTAAGTAATAACATAAGGCACTAGTTGATTAAGTATAAACAGATAATGCTACAGAATTTTTTGTATATATTTAAAATTTTTTTCAATTGACAAAAATTGTATTTATTTTTGGTGTATAACATGTTTTGAAATATGTGTATTTTGTGGAAGGGCTAAATCAGGCTAATACATACATTATTTTGCATACTTATTTTCTTGTGAGAATACTTAAAAATCTCTCTCAGCAGTTTTCAAGTATACAGTGCAGTGTGTTGTTTTTAGCTACAGTCACTGTGTTGTACAATAGCTCTCTTGAACTTATTTCTCCTGTCTAAACTGAAATTGTGGATCCTTTGACCAACATCAGGATGATTATTATTACTTTCTTTTTGGGACGAAGTCTCTCTCTCTTGCCCAAGCTGGAGTGCAGTGGTATGATCTCAGCTCACTGCAACCTTCACCACCCAGGTTCAAGCGATTCTCTTTCCTCAACCTTCTGAGTAGCTGGGACTATAGGCACGTGCCACCATGCCCAGCTAATTTTTTTGTATTTTTTAGTAGAGACGGTGTTTCACTAGGTTGGCCAGGCTGGTCCTGCACTCCTGACCTCATGACCCGCCCTCCTCAGCCTCCCAAAGTGCTGAGATTACAGGCATGAGCCACCATGCCCGGCACAGGATTATTTTAAAAGGAAAGCAAGGTGTTACCTGGTGTCGTATAGATCAGCCTCTCAGAGAAAGGGGGACTTGGGCTGGACTTAAAGGTTATGTCACATTTACATAAACAGAGAATGAGAATTTCCTAGATTCTTCTCTGAAAACCACATTTTTCCAGGCCTTTACATAGGCATTCGTCTGCCCAGAACACTCCACACCCCTACCCTGTTTGCCTATCAACTCCTACTTTTTTTTCAAGATTCAGTTTAAATGAGCACCTGAGTTATGAAGACTTCTCTTACAGCACTAGCATCACCCCTTTCACTCCCTGATGAATGAATGACTCTTCGGGGCTCTCACAGAATGTATAAACATGTTCTCATCATACTTCACATTTTTTGGTACCTAGAGGGTCTTCCCATCCCCAAGATGGTTCAGGGTTCCTGTCTTGCTTAGAACACAATGCCGAGCACAGAGTAGGCACCCTATAAATAATGAATGCACAGGTGCACACATATATGAGTAAAGGACAAGCCCAGAGCTCATCACGGCTGGCTGTGTGCATCTGCCTTCTACTCAAGCCTGAGAAACAGGCATGCGGGATGGGTGCAGAGAAAGAGCAGAAAAATCTCAAGAGAGAAAGAGTCTTTCTCAGTGAGCTGACACGCCCTCCTGGATGCTGGAGAAGGAGAAAGAAACCAAAAATTACTCTTTATCAATCAGCCAGCAAGTGGCCACTGGGGACCTCCCCTTTGCCCACTCCTGCATCCTAGGGACGTGTGGAGACACCCAGGAAGGCTGCACTGCTGCCCTGCCACAGAGAGGATTACTGGGAAAGCTCACCTTGCCTTGTTGATATGCTGGGCAGTGGTGCACACTTCCCTCCCTGAAAAGTGTGGCTCACGCTGATGAAACCTTGACATTTAGTGAAACGAATAAAAGATATGCATTTTATTAAAGTTCAAGCTACAGCAATGGGAAAACCAAGAAACCAAGCCAACTTACTGGTCCTTTCTCATATGGGTTATTCAAAAGCTATTTTCAAAGGGGCTCTGCCCCACTCATGAATCTTTGTCCTGTCCAGGTGCAAATAAAGAGGAGCACACTGGCTGGTCACAGCAACGTGTGTCCTGTCCCATGCAGAAGCCACTGAGATCTCTGCACAGAGCAGGTGCTTTGGAATCAGATTCCAGTCCTGCCACTTACTGTGTGGCCTTAGACTTCAATTCTGTGAGTCTCAGGCTGACCGTTTGTGAAATGGGCTATAATTCCTTCCTTGCTGGCTTATTATGAGGAATGTAGATGCTGACTATTGGGGATCATAAAACTGCTCCCACCGGAGCTGGCTCCTGGTAGGCACTCAACAGTTATTGCTAGATTAGCTATTACTGCGCCCTTTATCTTCAAGTACTTACTGAACGGCCAGTAGACTCACACCAGTGTGCTGGGCCCTCAGGAAGCACAAAGATATTTAAGAGGGGAAATTCATCAAGGGAATGGAATTTTCCCTGGGTCTTCAGGGATAGGCATGGTTCCATTTTATTTTCAAGTCAGGAAGGGAAATATTCTCTTTTACATTGTATTTTCAATTGCAAACCTTCATCTCTTTAGAGAGCAGGTAATTGTTTTTCCACACTGCACAGACAACATAATGATATTCTGAGAAAACAAAAAAAGGAAAAAATTTACCCACAGTTCTCCACACAAATCAAAGCTGCTTTTGATTTCCGAAGTCCAGAGTGAGTGCAATTTTATTAGGCAAAAGCAGAGTGAGGAATGGTGTTTCATTCAGAGGCATTTGGGCCTCTTTTACCTCATCCAAAGCATGGGAATTCTAACTGATCTTATGATTCTGCTGGCAACTGCCAATGTTTATAGTGAGCCCACTCTGAACATCCAGGTTATTTAAAAGTGTATGTCCCAACTAAACCCTCCTAAACATATATATGGAATAGTTTCCTTAAGTAGAAAATAAGCAGGCAGATCCAAATAACCTCAATACATCTCCCAACCAAGGAATGTCACTTATTTTGGCAATATTCTTTCATATTCCATCCATTACAGAATTCATGAGAATGGGTGTGTCTGCCACTCTGTAAAGACAGTAATATAAACTGCACTTGCTGGAAGTTCTTTCATTTAAAATGACTGTTTATAAAATCTCACATTTTATAATTCTGTCCAAAACCTCATTCCTCTCCAGCCCCCTCAAAATTACAAACTTCGAGCCCCACTTATCCTCCTAATTACTATTTGTCAGGCATGTTCATCTGCCCCGCAGCACTGGTGGGAGCCCGGACTCAGGGCAAGGGATGTCAGAGCTGTTGGCTTCTCTTGCAGGTGCCCAGGGCAATCCCAGGCATCCCTGGGCAACCAGTAAAACATGGGCTGACTGGCTGCAGTGGTGCCCAGTAATGAGTGCCAGGCTTTTAATCTGTACTCAGAAATGTGAGGACAGATGGAAAAGAGGGCAGAGGGGGAAAACAGCTTCACACTGAAGCCCAGATAGCATTGCACCAGCACATGCATCAGACATGAAGGATTCTGATTTTGGCAAAGATAATAGGGTCAGCAACCACCCTATCTGAATGACAAGTAGCCTAAAAAAGATTTCAGTCTAATTCTGCTTTTTTCACATCAAAGGAAAGAGAACTGAGTTTCAAAAAGCTTCCCCAGAGAGCATATATATGTAATTCCTTGAAATTATGGATGTTATTTCCCTAAAATGTGTATCTTTCCAGTAGATGGTATCTGCAGGAGCACTCAGAAGATGCCGGTCTTGTCCTGCGTGGTACCCATCACCACATCCCAGGCACCAAGCTCGCACACCAGTAGCACTTACCGAGTGTTCACATCTTGGGCTCTGAACCATGTTTCTCATACTAAATCCATCCTTTTCTTGAATCTTCCGGCTTCAACTTCATGATTCATCCCCCAATCTCATCCCTCGCCTCACCTTTTGAACTTGACATTCAGCACTAATTTTTAGCTGCAACCTTCATCCTGCCTGTCACAGTTCAGGTTCTCCCACCCACTACATGTGCTAGGCTAGCTTGAGTAAGTGCATGTCCAGGTTTGACTCATGCCTCACATTCTCCTTCCCTTGGGCCCTTGTTGGGCAGCTGTCTCATTTGGTCCAGTCCCACGTGTGGGAACCAGGCGGCATCTTGAAAGGCTCATTAATAAAGCTGAGTGCTGTTGGTCGCATTACATTTTTCCAATCTTTGTCTCAACAGGAGGGAAACTAACTTGAGGAGGAGTCTGTATTTCACAGACAATAGTACTGTCAGGGAGGGGAGGAGGTAAATCCTAGAATTACTATAAAGAAAATCTGCATTGGGAGCCTAAGTGACATAACCAAAGGGAAAAGCACCAAACTAAGAATCAGGACAAAGGGGTTTCGATCCCAGCTCTACCAGTGACCATGTGTCTTTGGGCAAATCACTTCCTGATCCAGGCTTCATTTTCCATTCATAAAAGGAAGGGATTTTGCCACATGATCTCCAAAATGCCCTCCAGGTCTAATACGCTTTGATTCTTTTATTATAAGTCTGTCTTTCTGAGATTCCATTCTCTCATTTCGAAAGTAGTGATAATATGTCTATTTGAAACGTTCTCCTAAGGCTAGTGTGAGTGTCAAATAAGAAATTGTATGAAAGTCCATGGCGCACTTTTAATTTTGGTAAAGCAGCAGGGGGCGCAGGAGGCCCTGAGGCCATTGCACATCCTACTGTTTAGCAGAGTTCCTTACATGAGCTGTGACTACAAAAATGCATCCCTCCTTCTCATTTCTTCAATTAAAGAAAACTTAGAAAGCACGCAAAATGTAACCGGATTAACAGGATACCCACATCAGTCCTGTTGATAAGATGCTTATTAGGGGTAAAATGTCACACACACCTGCAAATTTGCAATGGATCTTGATGCTGGAGCAAGGAGTTGGGCCACTGGAATTAGCCCAGATCATCGAAGAAGCTGGGGAGGCGTGACAGAGAACAAGCATTGATACAGTGCTATTGCCTTCTAGTCACTCTCGGTGCATTAGAGAATTCAGCTGTCTCAGAAGTAACACTGTAAAAGCATCATTTATTATTATTATTATTATTATTATTATTGTCTTTTAATACCAACAAATTCTCCAGTTCTCTAGACACCAGCTGACTGTTCTACAACTTAATTCCATTCTCAGATTGATCTACCTAAAGTTACCATCAGATCCCATGAGATAAAGCATTTAGTTTCATCAGACTCCTCCTACTTCAGAGGCCAATCATAAGTCTAGGCCTCAAACTGACAAGCAACTATAAATCCTACACCCTTCTTCATGCTTGATAATTTGCTAGAATGACTCACAGGACTCAAGGAAACATCATAAACTCTGGTTTATTATAAAGGCTACAACTCAGGAACAGCCACGTGGAACAGGTGCACAGTGTAAGGTTGCAGCAGGACTAAGGGCAGGGGTGGGGAATATGCATGAAGCTTCTAGGCCTTCTTAGGTACACCACCGTCCCAACACCTCAGTATGTTCATCAACCTGGAAGCTCATCAAATCTCATGAAGACTTTTTTTTTTAATTATGACTCCTCACCTGATGGATAGGATTTTTTTTAATTATACATTTTAAAGTTTATTTTTAACTGGCCAGGCACGGTGGCTCATGCTATAATCCCAACACTTTGAGAGGCCAAGGAGTGTGGATCATTGAGCTCAGGAGTTCAAGAACAGCCTGGCCAATAAGTGAAACCCCATCTCTACTAAAAATAGAAAAATTAACCAGGCATGTTGGCAGGCACCTGTGTAATCCCATTTACTCAGAAGGCTGAGGCAGGAGCATCACTTGAAGCTAGGAGGTGGAGGTTACAGTGAGCTGAGATTGTGCCACTGCACTCCAGCCTGAGTGACACGATGAGACTCCATCTCAAAAATAACTAAATTTAAAATAAAAGTTTCTCTTTTTTTTTTTTTTTTGAGTTGGAGTCTCGCTCTGTCCCCCAGGCTGCAGTGTAATGGCATTATCTTGGCTCACTGCAACCTCTGCCTCCCAGGTTCAAGCGATTCTCCTGCCTCAGCCTTCCCAGTAGCTGGGATCAAAGGCTCATGCCACCATGCCCAGCTAATTTTGTTGTATTCTTAGTAGAGTTGGGGTTTCATCATGTTGGCCAGGCTGGTCTTGAACTCCTGACCTCAGGTGATCTGCCCACGACCAGCCTAATAAAGTTTATTTTTAACTGACAAATAATAATTGTGTATATATATGGGATACAATGTGATGGTTTGATCTAGGTATATATTGTAGAAAGATTTGATCAAGCTAATTAACACACCCATCACCTCACTAACATCATCTTTTGTGGTGAGAATGCAAACAGTCTATTCTTTTAGCAATTTTGAAATATACAATACATTATTACTAATTTTGGTCACCATAGAGCAGAGCATAATAAATCACTAAAATTTATTCCTCCTGTCTCCCTGAAATTTTCTACCCTTTCTCCCTCCCTCTCCCCACCAACCTCTGGTAACCACCTTTCTACCCTGTTTCTATGAGACTGACTTTTTGAGATTCTACATATAGGTGAGATCAGTTGGTATTCGTCCTTCTGTGCCAGGCTTATTTCAGTTAGCATAATGTCCTCCAGTTCCATCCATGTTGTTGCAAATCAAGAATTTCCTTCCTTTTTAAGGCTGTATAGTATTCCGTTGTGTATATACACCATATTTTCTTTATCCATTTATCCATTGATAGACACTTGTTCAAGACTTTTTATAGAGCTTATATCTCCAGCTTTCAGGTTGGTGGATGGGACTGAAGTTTCAACCCTCTAATCAGTTGGTCATTCTGGCGACCAGCCTCTTCCTGAGGCTATGTAGGGTCCCCACCTTATCTCATTAGCATAAACTCAGATATGATTAAAAGGGGCTCATTATGAATAACAAAAGATTCTCTCATCATTCAGGCATGTCCACTGCTTCCAGGATACAATATTGTGCTGTGGAAGGAAGTGCAGAAGACTTCCTCACTGCAGTAGGTTTCCAAAGATGGTACAACCTATTGCATAGATTACTCAAGTAACAGAATAATTCATTCTACTTGTCCCATCCTACTTCCTCCTGTCTTCATGGTTCCAAGTCAGAAATACCAAGAGTTTTCGAAATTCTGTGCCAGGAACCACAGACAAAAACCAAATAATATTTCTTATTAACCAAATAATTATTATACCACAATTATTATTACACTTATTGTTATCATTCTCCCAGTAGTGGAAAACCAGGGTTCAGAGGTCTCATGCCTATTATGTTCTAGAGCTGAGAACCAAACTGCAGCCTCTCTGGTCTCAAAGCCCACTTCATTGCCTTCTTAAAAGGCTGGAAAAGTTTTTTTATTTTTTATTTTTTTGAGACAGGGTCTGGCTCTGCCACCCAGTCTGCAGTGATGGGATTACAGCTCATTTCAGCCTCGAATTCCTGGACTTGTGATATCTCCCACCTTAACTTCCTGAGTAGCTGGGATTACAGGCTCATGCCATCATGCCTGGCTATTTTTTTTTTTACTTTTTGTAAAGATAGGATCTCATTATGCTACCCAGGCTTGTCTCAGACCCCTGGCCTTAAGTGATCCCCCCGACCTCAGCTCCTCAAAGTGCTGGGATTTCAAGCATAAGCCACTGCACCTGGCCAACACTTAACCTTTTAAATCACCCAAACATAGGGAGGGCTGGGACATGAATGAAAGACATCCGATGGGTCTTCTCCAGAACAGAGGCAGCTCCTTCCTTTTTGTAAACATGCCAAAAACATTTTCTGAGACTTACTGTGTCCCAAACTTATATTAGGTGCAGGGCTACAGGGGTAAATATACCATGGATCTTGCCTTCAATTCCCTAGTGACTCAACTTTCTAGTCTACTTTTCAGCAATAGGTGAAGTTCACGTGTCACCTAGGTTGAGTGGTAAGAGGAGTTTTGTGAGGGTAAGTTGGAAAGAACAGAGAAGGAGCCATCTGGGAGTTTAAAATTTCATGCTTTCATGCCTCAATTTGCAGGCAATGTCATGCATCATTTACGTGGGGGTTCTGGTGGCATTTATTTTATTCAAAGCCCATTTATCCTAGACTTTTTCCAGTGCTGTGTGAGATTTTATGATTCATCAAATCCCTCTTCTCCATAATGTAGTTCTGCATACATGCTGATGTGCGGTGTGCTCAGATGAGCTCTCAGAAGGGAATAAAGAACTGGAGTGAGGTCAGAGGAAAAAGTGTGACCATTTTTGGAAGTGCCAGTGCTTCCAGTTTGTGATGTTGTGCTATAAATAGAGGTACAGAAGACATCCTCAGGGCAGTAGTATGAGATATGGAGGGAAAAAAGCAAAGTGGTTTTTTTTTTTCCTATCCTCTTGCTCAACAATCAACACTTCTGTGACCCCTGGTTACCAAAACACGTGAGGATTTCTTCCCACCATCAACCAAGCAATCAATTCTGCAGCAGACACCAGCTGGGTATTCTCTTATTCAATTCAATTCTGACACTATCTACTTGGAGATAGCATCAGCTCCCACAGGTGGAGGGCTTAGTTTTCCCCTGCTTCAGATGTCAGTAACAAGCACAGGTTGTGACCCCTGTTCCCATGTGATCCGTGTTGCCATGACCCCTTTTTTGGGTTCAATTAATTTACTAGAGTGGCTCACAGAGCTCAGAGAAACACTGACCACTATACTACGGAGGATATTACAAAAGACACAAATGAACAGCCAGGGGGAAGAGCTGTATAAAGCAAGGTGTGGGGAAGGGTTGAGGCGCTTCTGTACCCTCTCCAGGCCTGCTGCCTTCCAGGAACCTCCATGTGTTCAGCTATCTGGAAGTCCCCAGAACTTAGTGCTTTTGAGTGTTTATGGAGGCTTCCTTACCTAGGCACAATTGATGAAATCATTAGTGATTCGCTCAACTTCCAGCCTCTCTCTTCTTCCTGGAGGTTGAGGTGAAGCTGAAAGTTCCAATACTTTATTTTTATTTATTTATTTATTTATTTATTTATTTATTTATTTATTACTGTGAGCTACTTTGGTTTTTATTTTATTTTTAATCTTTTTTTTCTGTAAGTTACTGAGGTACAGGTGGTACTTGGTTATGTAAGTTCTTTAGTGGTGATTTATGAGATTTTGGTGCACGCAGCACCTGAGTAGTATGCACTGTACCATATTTGTATGTCTTTTGTCCCTCACCCACTCCCACTCTTCCCCCCAAGTCCCCAAAGTCCATTGTATCATTCTTATGCCTTTGTGTCCTCATAGCTTACCTCCCACATATCAGTGAGAACATACAGCGTTTGATTTTCCATTCCTGAGTTACTTTACTTAAAATAATAGTCTCCAGTCTCATCCAGGTCACTGAAAATGCTGTTAATTCATTCATTTTTATGGCTGAGTAGTATTCCATCATATATACACACGCGCACACACACACACACCACAGTATCTTTATCTACTTGTTGACTGATGGGCATTTGGGTGGATTCCATGATTCTGCAATTGTGAATTGTGCTGCTATAAACATGTGTGTGCAAGTATCTTTTTCAAATAATGATTTCTTTTCCTCTGGATTGCTGGATAAAATAGTAGTTTGACTTTTAATCACATGGTTCATTTACCTGGCAACCAGACCCATGTTGGGCTAGCCAGGTGCCCACCAAGAGTCATCTCATTGGAACAAAAGAGGCTCCTGTCACCCAGGAAATTCCAAGGGATTTAGAAGCTCTGTGTCAGAAAAAGGAGGTCAAGGACCAAATGTTAAAAAATTCTAGCACCTCTATCTACAACGGTATTAGGAGCTCTGTCTCAGGAACTGAAGCAGAAGCTAAGCATGAGAACAAAAAATTCTAGCACTCCGTTCACTCAGGAAATCACAGGGATTTTAGGAGCTCTGTGCCAGCTCTGTGACAGAGACCAATATTATATGTCTTACTATTTCACAAGTGAGGGTTACAAAGACGGCAGCAACCTATGGCATAGATTACACACTGTAATTCATTTACGTGTCTCATCCAAGTTAAGATCTCCCTGCCAACATATTCAAAGCTTAGAAAACTATATATAAACTTGATGAACAAATGCTGGACCTACCATGACCTTGACCAACCTTGGGCTTTCTGTTGAATGATAAACCATTTTCCTATCATTGTTCAGTAATAGGGTTTAACGTTGAAGGGTGCATAAAGGAAAGGATTTTATACCTAATTCAACATTTACTGAGGCCTGTGATTCAGTGGGGTATGCAGCACTTCCTTAAATAACTCTCCTACAAGATGCCATGGAGGGAGCTGCAGCTTAATGAGCCCCAAATTCATACATTGGAAAGTGGAGAGACAGTATTTGAACCATGTCACTAACATCAGCTTAGGGGCAACCGTCCTGCGCACTGCAACCAGAGCTCAACCCTGGGGGCTGGCGAGAACCAGGAGGGGACTGAGAAGGAGCCAGTGGGTGGATTTCTGGGCTTTTTTTTTCTCTCTGAATAAATATCACTTTTTGAGGCCCAAAAAATGGTGGGGAACCATGAAAATTTTAGGCATCCTTTTATTTGGGGGTAGTTTCTTGCCCCAGGTTGCTTCTCCCAAAAATACTGATTCAGTTCCCTAATCTACTCATGTCCAGGCCCAGGGCTTTTCCACCCCAACCCAATTCCTCTGAAAGTGATTAAAAGGTCTATAATATATCACTCAATCTCATTTGCTGGGTCAAATCTAGAGGGAAAACTGTTGAGTAAGGTGACCCAGGGGACTGTCCCCAGGTGGGGAGCAAGGGAAAGAAAATAGCCATTTTCACATTGTTTTGTGTAGGATTTATTGATTCAGGAAAACAAACACAAAGTTCTGAATCAAATTACTGTGGAGGATGATTACCAGAGACTGTGAAGGCTAGTAGGGGGCTGGAGAGGAGGTGGGAATTATTAATGAGTACAAAAAATAATAATTAGAAAGAATGAGGTCCGGGAGCGGCGGCTCACGCCTGTAATCCCAATACTTTGCGAGGCTGAGGTGGGTGGATCGCCTGAGGTCAGGAGTTCCAGATCAGCCTGGCCAACATGGTGAAACCCTGTCTCTACTAAAAAACAAAAGATAGCTGGGAGTGGTGGTAGGCGCCTGTAATCCCAGCTACTCGTGAGGCTGAGACAGGAGAATCGCTTGAACCCAGGAGGCAGAAGTTGTAGTGAGCCAAGATTGCGCCAGTGCTCTCCAGCCTGGGTGACAGAGCAAAACTCCGTCTGAAAAAAAAAAAAAAAAAAAAAAAACAGAAAAGAATGAATGAGCAAGATCTGCTACCTGATCACACAACAGGGTGACTATAGTCAATAATAACTTAACTGTGCATTTTAAATAACTAAAAGAGTGTAATTGGATTGTAACACAAGGGGTAAATACTTGAGGGGATGGATACCTCATTCTCCATTTTGCAGTTATTTCACATTGCATGCCTGTATCAAAACATCTAATGTACCCCCAAAATAGGTACAAGCACTATGTACCCACAAAAATTTTTAAAAAGGGAAAACATTTTTTTTGATTACTTGGAAACTTCTCCACAAAAATGTTTTCATCCTCCCTTATTTTGTTCTTTTCACTACAATAAACTTAGAATGTGAGAACATGAAGCTATAAGAACTATGGTTATTGAAAAGCTAGAACACTTATAATGTGCTGATAATTTCAGAAGAGGGTTCCTGTGTTGCCAGGCTCTGCTATTTTCTTCATTCTCTGAATAATGAACACCTATTTAGCCACAATCACAAATGGGAAGGAAGAACCATGATATTTAACTCCTCCTTGCCCAGTATCTTCTCAGTCCACAAACTGAAATCATCCCACATAGATGTAGATTTAAAAATTGGCATTCTGTAGTCTTCTTGTATCAGTGGATTCATTCTTCTCTCCACCTGAGCACATCCTTGCTTACATCTAAACTAAGCTTCTCCCATCCCCATTGAAGTGCATTGTCTTAGCGAGAGCAACCATTGCCTTCTCAGTCGTATCTCCCATGTTTGAAACCACCATGTATCTCTGCCCACCCACCTGAATGTGGCCTCATCAGGTATCTGAAGAAGGTTCAACCTTGTAAAAGAACCACAGTGATGAGGACTCCAGCCCATCTCCCAAAGAGCCCCAGAGGGAAGGAGGAAATTATTTTCCTAGTGCAAGTCACAATACTTGGCCCTTTTTGTACATTGCCTTAGTTAAATCTCACAAACCCCTGTGAGAAGATACCTATTATTGTACCCATTTTACAGGTGATGAAAGTGAAAGGATACAGAACTTGCCCAAGATTACACAAATTGCAAATGATGGAACCGGCAGTCAAACTCAATTTTCTCTGGACTGCAAAACCTACGCTTGTTGCCCTCTGAGATTCTGTCTCTTTAAGAAAGTGATGGATGGTAACCTATAATATCACACCCTGCCTCTCAAATTGAAAAGGGCCTGGGCCGGGCGCGGTGGCTCACGCCTGTAATCCCAGCACTTTGGGAGGCCGAGGCGGGTGGATCACGAGGTCAAGAGATCGAGACCATCCTGGTCAACATGGTGAAACCCCGTCTCTACTAAAAATACAAAAAATTAGCTGGGCATGGTGGCGCATGCCTGTAATCCCAGCTACTCAGGAGGCTGAGGCAGGAGAATTGCCTGAACCCAGGAGGCGGAGGTTGCGGTGAGCCGAGATCACCCCATTGCACTCCAGCCTGGGTAACAAGAGCGAAACTCCGTCCCAAAAAAAAAAAAAAAGAAAAGAAAAGGGCCTGAAGTACCTTTTGTGGAAGCCTCAGGGGCTGGGGTCAGTGCTTATATACCAGCACAAATGCACGCATATACAGACAGAGCAAGAGAAAGAGAGACTGACCTTTCTCTCCTGAGGGGCGCCATGGCCCCCTACACTGGAGCACTCAGTGTTCTTTGACTGTAAGAAGCAGAAAGCCACTCTAGTTAATTTAAGGATTACTGTATTTGAGAGAACACTACATAATTCACAGAATCAAGGACAACAAGAAGGTCAGGAATATCAGGTCAGTACCAGAGATCTCGGATTCTTCTTCTTTTTTTTTTTTTGAGTACTCTAATCAAATTGACTTGTCTTCATTCACCTTCCATTTATATTTCACTGCACTTATAATTCAGATTCCTGGGAGACTGAGTCTGGCCAATCTCTAAGGTTATGGACCTACACAGGGGCAGGGTACTGGGATTGATGTCCCCCAGGGCCATATGGAAACGCAGTAGGCACCGTTATCCAAACAAAAGGAAGGGTGCTGTTACCAAGGGAAGGGGGATAAATAGATGCTGGGCAAGATAACAGATGCCTGTACCGACACTCTACCCTTTGCTCTAGGAAGTAAGCCTAGTGATTAGCCTTGGTCCTAGGCTTAAGTGTCAACTAGGGAGTGATATTTTTCAAAAGATATAGAACCAAAATCTGTGGGTTTTTCAGGCCCTATTTTTGTCAAATGACTTACCATCACCAATGTCCAGTGTCCTCAGGTCCTCCTATTGTCCCCACTAGACATTTTTGATGCGTTCAATTAATGGATATTTCTAATTGTAACCTTACGCTGCCTGTTAAACATCTATGTCCTTGCCGTGGTCATGACACAGCCAAGAAGTAGCCAATCATAGGCTCCTTTCTCCTTCTGACCATACCTGAACTCCAGCCATTGATCCAGTCCCTTAATCAATGATAAGAACAATGCTCAAACCATTCAGTGAGTGTGCAAGGTCATCTTGAGTAGCAGCTCCCAGTCCTTCCAGATCTCTAAAGTAGGAAAACACTTTCTTGGTGAGTTACTTTGTTGAACAAGTGAAGTCTTCATGGTCCTGATGAAAACCTAACCTCCAGTTTGCTGTTTGGCTGAGTTTCTGTGATGACAGCTGCCCAGCAGGGGAAAAAAGAGGGTCTGTGGAGGACATGGCAGATCATCAGACAGTTGGAACAGCAAGTCACAGAGTTCCTGCAGCTCTGTGTCCTGTGCAGACAAAGCCACTCACTCTCCTCCTGCCTTTATGGAAGGTGGTAGGAAATGTTACTTTGTTTTTGGCAAACCCCCAAAAGGAGAAACTGCTCCACATAGTCCGAAAGAAAGTATAGTAAGTATTGCACATAGAGACCTTATTAATGGCCAACACCTGTTTTATTTGCAACTCACAATTTTTCTAGTTAAAAAGAGTTCAGAGCCTGACCTGCAAACTATGCTGGGAGATGAAACGAGATGCTCACTCTCCATGTGCCTGGCTTTATGGAGTAGCTTCATTTCTAAGAGTGTATTCTCTAGATCAATATCAATCCCCAGTGACTATTGACTTTACAGCACAGTTCCAGTATTGCTTTACCTTTACAGAGTAAAATTTTATTATTAGAGGCTTCTAATCCTTTAGCTTGAAGTGTCTCTGTTCCTGCACTTCAGTTTTTCTGCCAAAGAAAAGCATTCTATGAGAAAAAGCTAAATTACTAAGTATATTAATGTGCCATTTCTCCTAACCCCACAAGAGCACCATCATGCTGTGATTTTCCGTTATTTTAAAGATTGGACAACTGAGGTACAAGGCCTCATTCCTAGTGAAAAAATACAAAAGGGCTCACCCATGTCTTCTGATGGGACTGACCTCAAGTAGCAAGTTACTCATCTTCATTGTGGTGTTTGTAAAATGTTTGTGTGTGTTTACATCTATATTTATTTATTTTGATTAATACTTTTTATTATACTTTAAGTTCTGGGATACATGTGCAGACATGCAGGTTTGTTACATAGGTATAGACGTGTCGTAGTGGTTTGCTGCACCCATCAATCCGTCATCTACATTAGGTATTTCTCCTAATGCTATCCCTCCCTGCCTCTCCATGAGGCAGAAATTCCTTGGTCCAGTCATGTAGACTTCCTGCCCAGGTCCCAACCGGTAGCCGCTGCACCTCTCCCCTAGCAGCTGTGACTTTGTCTGATCACACCTTACAGCCACCGCTTTTCCTGGGGGATTGCCCTTTGCTAATTGCTCAAGAGGCTACACTCCCACCTCACCCGCAGCAGAAGCCCACAGCCAGTGGCTAATACATACATGTCAAGAGGCATGAGTGGCTGATCTTCTTGCCTCTGGTGGAACTAATTTTGTTGTGAGATTCATACTCCAGTGCTTTTCCATGGGCTCAGACTGAAGCAATCTGCAGGAAAGCCAAAAGCCTTGTTTAGATCTTCATTTCAGCTCTATCCCACTTTCCTTCTTCTTTTCTGGGAACTGTATCCTCAGGAAAGCACTAGAACTAGACTCTCCATCTCAGGCTGTGTCTAAGGGAACCCAGCAGAAGACATCTAGTTTGACTTTATTTTGCAGCAGAAGAGTTACAGATTTTTAGTTTCTGGAAAAACAAATCTGTATTTCATGTTTTCACTCATTCAGATTGGGCCTTCCCCTAATATTAAACATGATCAGCAAGATCTGTCTTTGCAGGATTTTGTTTGTACTGAGGGTAAGGAAACAGTGATCTCTTAAAATATTCAGGACTATTCAAATAACTACATGTACATTGCCAGTTTCCCAATAGTATATCTCTAAACCAGTCTCTGTGTGTGTGTGTGTGTGTGTGTGTGTGTGTGTGTGTGTGTGTGCGCATCACACCCACTGACAGGAGTCATGAGTTTTTGCTTTTGAGTAGTGATATGAACCTAAGTGTGCGTTTCATTGAAAACTAATACACTCCCCGCCTGATCATTTTCACAGAGCCTTTGGTGAGGCTGATGTTGAGCTTGTTGGATAATTATCTGTTTTTTAAAAATCTAAGCATCCTTTTATACATTGCGATTTCTGTTTGCAAGTTTCACTTCAAGTTTACCGAACCATTTAATTAACTTAAGTGTTTAAACTTCTAGAGGTGTTGATTGATTCTAATCAGTATTTGCTGCTACTCTAATTGAAGGCTTCCTCTCTTGGACTATTGTCAGTGAAGCAAAAAAAAAAAATTATTTTAAAAAGCAGCAAAATGTTGTTCAGTCTTTGGCATAATCTAACACAAATTTAGTTGGGCCCATAATTGCATGAACTTCAGGAGGCCAGAAGAGAGCCAATTTCTCTGTTTTCCTGAAGTTGCAGAGCCAGGCTGGGAAGAGAGACTGTGCTGCAGGCACTGGGAGAACTTGCAACCTCTGGCCAGGACTTAGACTCTAAGCCAAACCACTTTCAGGTTTGGCAGTTTTCACTCTTCCTGGAAACTCAGCGGGGGGATGTTTTGCAGGGACCCTTACCAACCAGAGGAAATGATGTTCTCCTTTAATAGCTCTTCTTTTCTCAGAAAAACAAAAAATTACCCCCGAACTCCCACCTCCTGTGGTAACACCCCAAGCAAAGGCAAACTTAGTCCCTAAAATAAGAGCTGCCCAACATTGAGTAGGTCTTTCTGCAGCTGGTGATAAGTTAGCCTTCTAAACTCTAGGTGTTCAGACAACCTGGGTATTGGGTTTATCTGCCCTTTAGAATTGCTCTGGAGAGGGCACGAGGGGAGCCCCTGTCAAAACAGCTCAGGGAGCTCTTCCAACCTGCAGGCACCTGAGACATGGCCCCACAGCCACTCCCCAACTTCAGCTTTTGAAGACCAGGTTTTCTGCTGCCTTCAAAGAGATTTTCTGGCAAGCTGACTTTGGTCCCTCCTGAGACACTTCTGTTCCAGTTGACTTCTGTTCAGCACAAAATAATGTATTATGGATATTGCATTTTTCTGCTAAGAAAACGTCGGCTGCTAAACTAGATCAAACCGCCCTCCAGTTCTTCAGTGCTGACTCATTTTAATTATTGAACTTTTCTCCCTGGAAAGTACACTCTGTGCTGTTTGTTGAGAAACTGGCAGTTTTAACACAATTTGGAAACTTTTCATAGATTGATCACCCCAGGAAAATAGGCAGCTGATCACCAGAGAAATTCTGCGGTTCAGATTAGTTTGCTGGGTGATGACACTGACGAAGTGAAATGTGTTGGGTTTTCTCCCTTCCACCCGCTCCACCTCCCTGGCTCCTCACAAGACAATGCCACTGCATACAGCAAGGAGCGATTGTTTTCTGTGGACTTCCGTGTACTGTGGGGTCCAGTTGTAGATCCATGGCATGCTCACCAGCTCACCTAAGCGATATAAGCCCTGACTCACTCTCCAAATTTGTGTCTTACCTCCCTCTCATTCAGTCATTCCCTTCCACTCATACCTAGCTTCTTTCTGCCTTGGGAGCACTCCAAGCCAGTCCCTACTTTAGGTCATTTGCATATGCTATTCTGTCTAGTAAGTTTCACTTCTAGTCTAGGTCGGTTTGTAACCCTGGCTGTATGTTAGAATAGTTTTAAGCTTCATCTTGAGGTCAATGAAATTTCAACCTCTGGAGGTGGGGTCCACCATCTATTTTTAAAAGCTTTGGATGATATTAATGTACTTCAAAGATCATGAGTCATTACTTTAAATCTTCATGTGGCTGGGTCCTCCCATTGTTCATGTCTGGGCACCAAGATCCCTTCCCAAAGAAGCATTTCCTAACTATCCTCTCTGAAGTAGCCTTAACTCTAACCCCTAGAACTCTGTATCACTCACTGATTTTATTATCTCTATAGTGCTCGCCACTCTCTAAAGTTAGCTTTTCTATTTTTTATTTATTGTCTTCCCCACTGTAATTCAAGCTTCAAGAGAGGGATTTTGTTCATCTTGTTGACTTCTGTATCAGCACAACTGCCTGATACATAGTAAGTGCTCAAAATATATTTGCTGTATGAGCAAGTAAATGAATAGATGGATATAGGAATGAATCGATGAATGAATGAGTCTCTGCCCTTAGAGTCTGTATTAGTCAGGGTTCTCTGAAGAGATAGAACTAATAAGATAGATGCATATATGAAGGGGAGTTTATTAAGGCATATTGACTCACAGGATCACAAAGTGAAGTCCCACAATAGGCTGTCTGCAAGCTGAGGAGCAAGGAAGCCAGTCCAAGTCCCAAAACCTCAGAAGTAGGGAAGCCAACAGCACAGCCTTCAGTCTGTGGCTGAAGGTCCGAGGGCCCCTGGCAAACCACTGGTGTAAGTCCAAGAGTCCAAAAGCTGAAGAACCTGCAGTACAATGTTCAAGGGCAGGAAGCATCCAGCCCAGGAGAAGGATGAGGGCCGGAAGACTCAGCAAGTCTAGTCCTTCCACGTTCTTCTGCCTGCTTTGTTCTAGCTGCACTGGCAGCTGATTAGATAGTGCCCAGTCAGATTGAGGGTGGGTCTCCCTCTCCCAATCCAGCGACTCAAATGTTAATCTCCTTTGGGAACCCCCTCACAGCCATGCCCAGGAACAGTACTTTGCATCCTTCGATCCAATCAAGTTGACACTCAGTAGTAACCATCACGAGTCCAAGTTACCATTTTTGATAGTATACTTCACTTGATAAGAGCTGCCACTCAGTACACCTGGGGAAAAATATACTTGCTCTACAGACATTATTTTCTAATTTGAGCTCCTCAACATGAGGATGCAAAAAATGTTGATAAACAACAATTTATTTAACTACAACCTACCACAAGTTGCATATTGACAATGAAAATTCTGTGAAAGTCTAAGTGTTCAATGCCTCTCCTTCCATGTGTCCCATCAGCGTGTCCATCAGAGTAGCAAGCCAACGCTTTGCCATCCAGCACCTGTGCCCTCCCCACCCAGTGCCAAGCCATAGTGGAGGCATGAGAGCTCTTTTCTCTCCCTATTTGTGCCTCTTCCTTTTGAAGCTTCTGAGAGAAGCATTTAAATAATACGCTGGTCTTCAACAGAATACAATCGAAAGGACTACTGGAGCCTACTTGTAATCACTGAAGCAGCAAGGAGAGATCATGTCTTTCATGATTTTCTTCCACTTTTAGTGCCATCTTCCACTCACTTCTACTTCCAGATCCTTCCTGGGTTGGTGTCCTGCTTCCAGTGTCTCCATGAGTGTCTTATCCCCTCAAGAGCCTTTATCATGAATCGCCAGCAGCTCATCCTTTGACCAAGCAGTGTCCCAGTTTGGGGAAGCCTGAAGAGTTCTAGGAATCACCACCTCTGTGTTTCTCTTACTCAGAGCTACCTCCAGTTTTTTTGTAAAAACCAAACCACCGGCCGGGCGCGGTGGCTCAAGCCTGTAATCCCAGCACTTTGGGAGGCCGAGGCGGGTGGATCACGAGGTCAAGAGATCGAGATCATCCTGGTCAACATGGTGAAACCCCGTCTCTACTAAAACTACAAAAAATTAGCTGGGCATGGTGGCGCATGCCTGTAATCCCAGCTACTCAGGAGGCTGAGGCAGGAGAATT